>NW_027314808.1:0-275830 GCF_023375885.2 Dermacentor andersoni
TTGCATGCACATCTTGTGGTTTTGCAGAAAACTTCAATCTCGTCTACCAAAAGATGCATGTGCATGCTTAAAACGCGTTTTCGCACAAATCCGTGCGCGGGTGCTAAAAAGAGGAGCATCGGCATGCTTAGCACGTTGTTTGGTAGAAATCCACGTGGGCGTTCTGCGAAAAGCACCATTTGCATGCACATCTTTTGGTTTTGCAGAAAACTTCAATCTCGTCTACCAAAAGATGCATGTGCATGCTTAAAACGCGTTTTCGCACGAATCCGTGCGCGGGTGCTAAAAAGAGCAGCATCGGCATGCTTAGAACGTTGTTTGGTAGAAATCCACGTGCGCGTTCTGCGAAAAGCACCATTTGCATGCACATCTTGTGGTTTTGCAGAAAACTTCAATCTCGTCTACCAAAAGATGCATGTGCATGCTTAAAACGCGTTTTCGCACGAATCCGTGCGCGGGTGCTAAAAAGAGCAGCATCGGCATGCTTAGCACGTTGTTTGGTAGAAATCCACGTGCGCGTTCTGCGAAAAGCACCATTTGCATGCACATCTTGTGGTTTTGCAGAAAACTTCAATCTCGTCTACCAAAAGATGCATGTGCATGCTTAAATCGCGTTTTCGCACGAATCCGTGCGCGGGTGCTAAAAAGAGCAGCATCGGCATGCTTAGCACGTTGTTTGGTAGAAATCCACGTGCGCGTTCTGCGAAAAGCACCATTTGCATGCACATCTTGTGGTTTTGCAGAAAACTTCAATCTCGTCTACCAAAAGATGCATGTGCATGCTTAAAACGCGTTTTCGCACAAATCCGTGCGCGGGTGCTAAAAAGAGCAGCATCGGCATGCTTAGCACGTCGTTTGGTAGAAATCCACGTGCGCGTTCTGCCAACAGCACCATTTGCATGCACATCTTGTGGTTTTGCAGAAAACTTCATCCGCGTCTACCAAAAGATGCATGTGCATGCTTAAAACGCGTTTTCGCACGAATCCGTGCGCGGGTGCTAAAAAGAGCAGCATCGGCATGCTTAGCACGTCGTTTGGTAGAAATCCACGTGCGCGTTCTGCCAAAAGCACCATTTGCATGCACATCTTGTGGTTTTGCAGAAAACTTCATCCGCGTCTACCAAAAGATGCATGTGCAAGCTTAAAAACGCGTTTTCGCACGAATCCGTGCGCGGGTGCTAAAAAGAGCAGCATCGGCATGCTTAGCACGTTGTTTGGTAGAAATCCACGTGCGCGTTCTGCGAAAAGCACCATTTGCATGCACATCTTGTGGTTTTTGCAGAAAACTTCAATCTCGTCTACCAAAAGATGCATGTGCATGCTTAAAACGCGTTTTCGCACAAATCCGTGCGCGGGGTGCTAAAAAGAGCAGCATCGGCATGCTTAGCACGTCGTTTGGTAGAAATCCACGTGCGCGTTCTGCCCAAAAGCACCATTTGCATGCACATCTTGTGGTTTTGCAGAAAACTTCATCCGCGTCTACCAAACGATGCATGTGCATGCTTAAAACGCGTTTTCGCGCGAATCCGTGCGCGGGTGCTAAAAAGAGCAGCATCGGCATGCTTAGCACGTCGTTTGGTAGAAATCTGCGTGCGCGTTCTGCCAAAAGCACCATTTGCATGCACATCTTGTGGTTTTGCAGAAAACTTCAATCTCGTCTACCAAAAGATGCATATGCATGCTTAAAACGCGTTTTCGCACGAATCCGTGCGCGGGTGCTAAAAAGAGCAGCATCGGCATGCTTAGCACGTTGTTTGGTAGAAATCCACGTGCGCGTTCTGCGAAAAGCACCATTTGCATGCACATCTTATGGTTTTGCAGAAAACTTCAATCTCGTCTACCAAAAGATGCATGTGCATGCTTAAAACGCGTTTTCGCACAAATCCGTGCGCGGGTGCTAAAAAGAGCAGCATCGGCATGCTTAGCACGTTGTTTGGTAGAAATCCACGTGGGCGTTCTGCGAAAAGCACCATTTGCATGCACATCTTGTGGTTTTACAGAAAACTTCAATCTCGTCTACCAAAAGATGCATGTGCATGCTTAAAACGCGTTTTCGCACGAATCCGTGCGCGGGTGCTAAAAAGAGCAGCATCGGCATGCTTAGCACGTTGTTTGGTAGAAATCCACGTTCGCGTTCTGCGAAAAGCACCATTTGCATGCACATATTGTGGTTTTGCAGAAAACTTCAATCTCGTCTACCAAAAGATGCATGTGCATGCTTAAAACGCGTTTTCGCACGAATCCGTGCGCGGGTGCTAAAAAGAGCAGCATCGGCATGCTTAGCACGTTGTTTGGTAGAAATCCACGTGCGCGTTCTGCGAAAAGCACCATTTGCATGCACATCTTGTGGTTTTGCAGAAAACATCAATCTCGTCTACCAAAAGATGCATGTGCATGCTTAAAACGCGTTTTCGCACAAATCCGTGCGCGGGGTGCTAAAAAGAGCAGCATTGGCATGCTTAGCACGTCGTTTGGTAGAAATCCACGTGCGCGTTCTGCCAAGAGCACCATTTGCATGCACATCTTGTGGTTTTGCAGAAAACTTCAATCTCGTCTACCAAAAGATGCATGTGCATGCTTAAAACGCGTTTTTCGCACGAATCCGTGCGCGGGTGCTAAAAAGAGCAGCATCGGCATGCTTAGCACGTTGTTTGGTAGAAATCCACGTGTGCGTTCTGCGAAAAGCACCATTTGCATGCACATCTTGTGGTTTTGCAGAAAACTTCAATCTCGTCTACCAAAAGATGCATGTGCATGCTTAAAACGCGTTTTCGCACGAATCCGTGCGCGGGTGCTAAAAAGAGCAGCATCGGCATGCTTAGCACGTTGTTTGGTAGAAATCCACGTGCGCGTTCTGCGAAAAGCACCATTTGCATGCACATCTTGTGGTTTTGCAGAAAACTTCAATCTCGTCTACCAAAAGATGCATGTGCATGCTTAAAACGCGTTTTCGCACGAATCCGTGCGCGGGTGCTAAAAAGAGCAGCATCGGCATGCTTAGCACGTTGTTTGGTAGAAATCCACGTGCGCGTTCTGCGAAAAGCACCATTTGCATGCACATCTTGTGGTTTTGCAGAAAACTTCAATCTCGTCTACCAAAAGATGCATGTGCATGCTTAAAACGCGTTTTCTCACGAATCCGTGCGCGGGTGCTAAAAAGAGCAGCATCGGCATGCTTAGCACGTTGTTTGGTAGAAATCCACGTGCGCGTTCTGCGAAAAGCACCATTTGCATGCACATCTTGTGGTTTTGCAGAAAACTTCAATCTCGTCTACCAAAAGATGCATGTGCATGCTTAAAACGCGTTTTCGCACAAATCCGTGCGCGGGTGCTAAAAAGAGCAGCATCGGCATGCTTAGCACGTCGTTTGGTAGAAATCCACGTGCGCGTTCTGCCAAGAGCACCATTTGCATGCACATCTTGTGGTTTTGCAGAAAACTTCATCCGCGTCTACCAAAAGATGCATGTGCATGCTTAAAACGCGTTTTCGCCCGAATCCGTGCGCGGGTGCTAAAAAGAGCAGCATCGGCATGCTTAGCACGTTGTTTGGTAGAAATCCACGTGCGCGTTCTGCGAAAAGCACCATTTGCATGCACATCTTGTGGTTTTGCAGAAAACTTCAATCTCGTCTACCAAAAGATGCATGTGCATGCTTAAAACGCGTTTTCGCACGAATCCGTGCGCGGGTGCTAAAAAGAGCAGCATCGGCATGCTTAGCACGTTGTTTGGTAGAAATCCACGTGCGCGTTCTGCGAAAAGCACCATTTGCATGCACATCTTGTGGTTTTGCAGAAAACTTCAATCTCGTCTACCAAAAGATGCATGTGCATGCTTAAAACGCGTTTTCGCACAAATCCGTGCGCGGGTGCTAAATAGAGCAGCATCGGCATGCTTAGCACGTCGTTTGGTAGAAATCCACGTGCGCGTTCTGCCAAAAGCACCATTTGCATGCACATCTTGTGGTTTTGCAGAAAACTTCATCCGCGTCTACCAAAAGATGCATGTGCATGCTTAAAACGCGTTTTCGCGCGAATCCGTGCGCGGGTGCTAAAAAGAGCAGCATCGGCATGCTTAGGCACGTCGTTTGGTAGAAATCCACGTGCGCGTTCTGCCAAAAGCACCATTTGCATGCACATCTTGTGGTTTTGCAGAAAACTTCAATCTCGTCTACCAAAAGATGCATGTGCATAACTTAAAACGCGTTTTCGCACGAATCCGTGCGCGGGTGCTAAAAAGAGCAGCATCGGCATGCTTAGCACTTTGTTTGGCAGAAATCCACGTGCGCGTTCTGCGAAAAGCACCATTTGCATGCACATCTTGTGGTTTTGCAGAAAACTTCAATCTCGTCTACCAAAAGATGCATGTGCATGCTTAAAACGCGTTTTCGCACGAATCCGTGCGCGGGTGCTAAAAAGAGCAGCATCGGCATGCTTAGCACGTTGTTTGGTAGAAATCCACGTGCGCGTTCTGCGAAAAGCACCATTTGCATGCACATCTTGTGGTTTTGCAGAAAACTTCAATCTCGTCTACCAAAAGATGCATGTGCATGCTTAAAACGCGTTTTCGCACGAACCGTGCGCGGGTGCTAAAAAGAGCAGCATCGGCATGCTTAGCACGTTGTTTGGTAGAAATCCACGTGCGCGTTCTGCGAAAAGCACCATTTGCATGCACATCTTGTGGTTTTGCAGAAAACTTCAATCTCGTCTACCAAAAGATGCATGTGCATGCTTAAAACGCGTTTTCGCACGAATCCGTGCGCGGGTGCTAAAAAGAGCAGCATCGGCATGCTTAGCACGTCGTTTGGTAGTAATCCAAGTGCGCGTTCTGCCAAGAGCACCATTTGCATGCACATCTTGTGGTTTTGCAGAAAACTTCATCCGCGTCTACCAAAAGATACCTGTGCATGCTTAAAACGCGTTTTCGCACGAATCCGTGCGCGGGTGCTAAAAAGAGCAGCATCGGCATGCTTAGCACGTTGTTTGGTAGAAATCCACGTGCGCGTTCTGCGAAAAGCACCATTTGCATGCACATCTTGTGGTTTTGCAGAAAACTTCAATCTCGTCTACCAAAAGATGCATGTGCATGCTTAAAACGCGTTTTCGCACAAATCCGTGCGCGGGTGCTAAAAAGAGCAGCATCGGCATGCTTAGCACGTCGTTTGGTAGAAATCCACGTGCGCGTTCTGCCAAGAGCACCATTTGCATGCACATCTTGTGGTTTTGCAGAAAACTTCAATCTCGTCTACCAAAAGATGCATGTGCATGCTTAAAGCGCGTTTTCGCACGAATCCGTGCGCGGGTGCTGAAAAGAGCAGCATCGGCATGCTTAGCACGTTGTTTGGTAGAAATCCACGAGCGCGTTCTGCGAAAAGCACCATTTGCATGCACATCTTGTGGTTTTGCAGAAAACTTCAATCTCGTCTACCAAAAGATGCATGTGCATGCTTAAAACGCGTTTTCGCACGAATGCGTGCGCGGGTGCTAAAAAGAGCAGCATCGGCATGCTTAGCACGTTGTTTGGTAGAAATCCACGTGCGCGTTCTGCGAAAAGCACCATTTGCATGCACATCTTGTGGTTTTGCAGAAAACTTCAATCTCGTCTACCAAAAGATGCATGTGCATGCTTAAAACGCGTTTTCGCACAAATCCGTGCGCGGGTGCTAAAAAGAGCAGCATCGCCATGCTTAGCACGTCGTTTGGTAGAAATCCACGTGCGCGTTCTGCCAAAAGCACCATTTGCATGCAGATCTTGTGGTTTTGCAGAAAACTTCATCCGCGTCTACCAAAAGATGCATGTGCATGCTTAAAACGCGTTTTCGCGCGAATCCGTGCGCGGGTGCTAAAAAGAGCAGCATCGGCATGCTTAGCACGTCGTTTGGTAGAAATCCACGTGCGCGTTCTGCCAAAAGCACCATTTGCATGCACATCTTGTGGTTTTGCAGAAAACTTCAATCTCGTCTACCAAAAGATGCATGTGCATAACTTAAAACGCGTTTTCGCACGAATCCGTGCGCGTTTGCTAAAAAGAGCAGCATCGGCATGCTTAGCACTTTGTTTGGTAGAAATCCACGTGCGCGTTCTGCGAAAAGCACCATTTGCATGCACATCTTGTGGTTTTGCAGAAAACTTCAATCTCGTCTACCAAAAGATGCATGTGCATGCTTAAAACGCGTTTTCGCACGAATCCGTGCGCGGGTGCTAAAAAGAGCAGCATCGGCATGCTTAGCACGTTGTTTGGTAGAAATCCACGTGCGCGTTCTGCGAAAAGCACCATTTGCATGCACATCTTGTGGTTTTGCAGAAAACTTCAATCTCGTCTACCAAAAGATGCATGTGCATGCTTAAAACGCGTTTTCGCACGAATCCGTGCGCGGGTGCTAAAAAGAGCAGCATCGGCATGCTTAGCACGTTGTTTGGTAGAAATCCACGTGCGCGTTCTGCGAAAAGCACCATTTGCATGCACATCTTGTGGTTTTGCAGAAAACTTCAATCTCGTCTACCAAAAGATGCATGTGCATGCTTAAAACGCGTTTTCGCACGAATCCGTGCGCAGATGCTAAAAAGAGCAGCATCGGCATGCTTAGCACGTTGTTTGGTAGAAATCCACGTGCGCGTTCTGCGAAAAGCACCATTTGCATGCACATCTTGTGGTTTTGCAGAAAACTTCAATCTCGTCTACCAAAAGATGCATGTGCATGCTTAAAACGCGTTTTCGCACGAATCCGTGCGCGGGTGCTAAAAAGAGCAGCATCGGCATGCTTAGCACGTCGTTTGGTTGTAATCCAAGTGCGCGTTCTGCCAAGAGCACCATTTGCATGCACATCTTGTGGTTTTGTAGAAAACTTCATCCGCGTCTACCAAAAGATGCATGTGCATGCTTAAAACGCGTTTTCGCACGAATCCGTGCGCGGGTGCTAAAAAGAGCAGCATCGGCATGCTTAGCACGTTGTTTGGTAGAAATCCACGTGCGCGTTCTGCGAAAAGCACCATTTGCATGCACATCTTGTGGTTTTGCAGAAAACTTCAATCTCGTCTACCAAAAGATGCATGTGCATGCTTAAAACGCGTTTTCGCACAAATCCGTGCGCGGGTGCTAAAAAGAGCAGCATAGGCATGCTTAGCACGTCGTTTGGTAGAAATCCACGTGCGCGTTCTGCCAAGAGCACCATTTGCATGCACATCTTGTGGTTTTGCAGAAAACTTCATCCGCGTCTACCAAAAGATGCATGTGCATGCTTAAAACGCGTTTTCGCACAAATCCGTGCGCGGGTGCTAAAAAGAGCAGCATCGGCATGCTTAGCACGTTGTTTGGTAGAAATCCACGTGGGTGTTCTGCGAAAAGCACCATTTGCATGCACATCTTGTGGTTTTGCAGAAAACTTCATCCGCGTCTACCAAAAGATGCATGTGCATGCTTAAAACGCGTTGTCGCACAAATCCGTGCGCGGGTGCTAAAAAGAGCAGCATCGGCATGCTTAGCACGTTGTTTGGTAGAAATCCACGTGGGCGTTCTGCGAAAAGCACCATTTGCATGCACATCTTGTGGTTTTGCAGAAAACTTCAATCTCGTCTACCAAAAGATGCATGTGCATGCTTAAAACGCGTTTTCGCACGAATCCGTGCGCGGGTGCTAAAAAGAGCAGCATCGGCATGCTTAGCACGTTGTTTGGTAGAAATCCACGCGCGCGTTCTGCGAAAAGCACCATTTGCATGCACATCTTGTGGTTTTGCAGAAAACTTCAATCTCGTCTACCAAAAGATGCATGTGCATGCTTAAAACGCGTTTTCGCACGAATCCGTGCGCGGGTGCTAAAAAGAGCAGCATCGGCATGCTTAGCACGTTGTTTGGTAGAAATCCACGTGCGCGTTCTGCGAAAAGCACCATTTGCATGCACATCTTGTGGTTTTGCAGAAAACTTCAATCTCGTCTACCAAAAGATGCATGTGCATGCTTAAAACGCGTTTTCGCACGAATCCGTGCGCGGGTGCTAAAAAGAGCAGCATCGGCATGCTTAGCACGTTGTTTGGTAGAAATCCACGTGCGCGTTCTGCGAAAAGCACCATTTGCATGCACATCTTGTGGTTTTGCAGAAAACTTCAATCTCGTCTACCAAAAGATGCATGTGCATGCTTAAAACGCGTTTTCGCACAAATCCGTGCGCGGGTGCTAAAAAGAGCAGCATCGGCATGCTTAGCACGTTGTTTGGTAGAAATCCACGTGGGCGTTCTGCGAAAAGCACCATTTGCATGCACATCTTGTGGTTTTGCAGAAAACTTCAATCTCGTCTACCAAAAGATGCATGTGCATGCTTAAAACGCGTTTTCGCATGAATCCGTGCGCGGGTGCTAAAAAGAGCAACATCGGCATGCTTAGCACGTTGTTTGGTAGAAATCCACGCGCGCGTTCTGCGAAAAGCACCATTTGCATGCACATCTTGTGGTTTTGCAGAAAACTTCAATCTCGTCTACCAAAAGATGCATGTGCATGCTTAAAACGCGTTTTCGCACGAATCCGTGCGCGGGTGCTAAAAAGAGCAGCATCGGCATGCTTAGCACGTTGTTTGGTAGAAATCCACGTGCGCGTTCTGCGAAAAGCACCATTTGCATGCACATCTTGTGGTTTTGCAGAAAACTTCAATCTGGTCTACCAAAAGATGCATGTGCATGCTTAAAACGCGTTTTCGCACAAATCCGTGCGCGGGTGCTAAAAAGAGCAGCATCGGCATGCTTAGCACGTCGTTTGGTAGAAATCCACGTGCGCGTTTTGCCAAGAGCACCATTTGCATGCACATCTTGTGGTTTTGCAGAAAACTTCATCCGCGTCTACCAAAAGATGCATGTGCATGCTTAAAACGCGTTTTCGCACAAATCCGTGCGCGGGTGCTAAAAAGAGCAGCATCGGCATGCTTAGCACGTTGTTTGGTAGAAATCCACGTGGGCGTTCTGCGAAAAGCACCATTTGCATGCACATCTTGTGGTTTTGCAGAAAACTTCAATCTCGTCTACCAAAAGATGCATGTGCATGCTTAAAACGCGTTTTCGCACGAATCCGTGCGCGGGTGCTAAAAAGAGCAGCATCGGCATGCTTAGCACGTTGTTTGGTAGAAATCCACGCGGGCGTTCTGCGAAAAGCACCATTTGCATGCACATCTTGTGGTTTTGCAGAAAACTTCAATCTCGTCTACCAAAAGATGCATGTGCATGCTTAAAACGCGTTTTCGCACGAATCCGTGCGCGGGTGCTAAAAAGAGCAGCATCGGCATGCTTAGCACGTTGTTTGGTAGAAATCCACGTGCGCGTTCTGCGAAAAGCACCATTTGCATGCACATCTTGTGGTTTTGCAGAAAACTTCAATCTCGTCTACCAAAAGATGCATGTGCATGCTTAAAACGCGTTTTCGCACAAATCCGTGCGCGGGTGCTAAAAAGAGCAGCATCGCCATGCTTAGCACGTCGTTTGGTAGAAATCCACGTGCGCGTTCTGCCAAAAGCACCATTTGCATGCACATCTTGTGGTTTTGCAGAAAACTTCATCCGCGTCTACCAAAAGATGCATGTGCATGCTTAAAACGCGTTTTCGCGCGAATCCGTGCGCGGGTGCTAAAAAGAGCAGCATCGGCATGCTTAGCACGTCGTTTGGTAGAAATCCACGTGCGCGTTCTGCCAAAAGCACCATTTGCATGCACATCTTGTGGTTTTGCAGAAAACTTCAATCTCGTCTACCAAAAGATGCATGTGCATAACTTAAAACGCGTTTTCGCACGAATCCGTGCGCGGGTGCTAAAAAGAGCAGCATCGGCATGCTTAGCACTTTGTTTGGTAGAAATCCACGTGCGCGTTCTGCAAAAAGCACCATTTGCATGCACATCTTGTGGTTTTGCAGAAAACTTCAATCTCGTCTACCAAAAGGTGCATGTGCATGCTTAAAACGCGTTTTCGCACGAATCCGTGCGCGGGTGCTAAAAAGAGCAGCATCGGCATGCTTAGCACGTTGTTTGGTAGAAATCCACGTGCGCGTTCTGCGAAAAGCACCATTTGCATGCACATCTTGTGGTTTTGCAGAAAACTTCAATCTCGTCTACCAAAAGATGCATGTGCATGCTTAAAACGCGTTTTCGCACGAATCCGTGCGCGGGTGCTAAAAAGAGCAGCATCGGCATGCTTAGCACGTTGTTTGGTAGAAATCCACGTGCGCGTTCTGCGAAAAGCACCATTTGCATGCACATCTTGTGGTTTTGCAGAAAACTTCAATCTCGTCTACCAAAAGATGCATGTGCATGCTTAAAACGCGTTTTCGCACAAATCCGTGCGCGGGTGCTAAAAAGAGCAGCATCGGCATGCTTAGCACGTCGTTTGGTAGAAATCCACGTGCGCGTTCTGCCAAGAGCACCATTTGCATGCACATCTTGTGGTTTTGCAGAAAACTTCATCCGCGTCTACCAAAAGATGCATGTGCATGCTTAAAACGCGTTTTCGCACAAATCCGTGCGCGGGTGCTAAAAAGAGCAGCATCGGCATGCTTAGCACGTTGTTTGGTAGAAATCCACGTGGGCGTTCTGCGAAAAGGACCATTTGCATGCACATCTTGTGGTTTTGCAGAAAACTTCAATCTCGTCTACCAAAAGATGCATGTGCATGCTTAAAACGCGTTTTCGCACGAATCCGTGCGCGGGTGCTAAAAAGAGCAGCATCGGCATGCTTAGCACGTTGTTTGGTAGAAATCCACGTGCGCGTTCTGCGAAAAGCACCATTTGCATGCACATCTTGTGGTTTTGCAGAAAACTTCAATCTCGTCTACCAAAAGATGCATGTGCATGCTTAAAACGCGTTTTCGCACAAATCCGTGCGCGGGTGCTAAAAGAGCAGCATCGCCATGCTTAGCACGTCGTTTGGTAGAAATCCACGTGCGCGTTCTGCCAAAAGCACCATTTGCATGCACATCTTGTGGTTTTGCAGAAAACTTCATCCGCGTCTACCAAAAGATGCATGTGCATGCTTAAAACGCGTTTTCGCGCGAATCCGTGCGCGGGTGCTAAAAAGAGCAGCATCGGCATGCTTAGCACGTCGTTTGGTAGAAATCCACGTGCGCGTTCTGCGAAAAGCACCATTTGCATGCACATCTTGTGGTTTTGCAGAAAACTTCAATCTCGTCTACCAAAAGATGCATGTGCATGCTTAAAACGCGTTTTCGCACGAATCCGTGCGCGGGTGCTAAACAGAGCAGCATCGGCATGCTTAGCACGTTGTTTGGTAGAAATACACGTGCGCGTTCTGCGAAAAGCACCATTTGCATGCACATCTTGTGGTTTTGCAGAAAACTTCAATCTCGTCTACCAAAAGATGCATGTGCATGCTTAAAGCGCGTTTTCGCACGAATCCGTGCGCGGGTGCTAAAAAGAGCAGCATCGGCATGCTTAGCACGTTGTTTGGTAGAAATCCACGTGCGCGTTCTGCGAAAAGCACCATTTGCATGCACATCTTGTGGTTTTGCAGAAAACTTCAATCTCGTCTACCAAAAGATGCATGTGCATGCTTAAAACGCGTTTTCGCACAAATCCGTGCGCGGGTGCTAAAAAGAGCAGCAACGGCATGCTTAGCACGTTGTTTGGTAGAAATCCACGTGGGCGTTCTGCGAAAAGCACCATTTGCATGCACATCTTGTGGTTTTGCAGAAAACTTCAATCTCGTCTACCAAAAGATGCATGTGCATGCTTAAAACGCGTTTTCGCACGAATCCGTGCGCGGGTGCTAAAAAGAGCAGCATCGGCATACTTAGCACGTTGTTTGGTAGAAATCCACGTGTGCGTTCTGCGAAAAGCACCATTTGCATGCACATCTTGTGGTTTTGCAGAAAACTTCAATCTCGTCTACCAAAAGATGCATGTGCATGCTTAAAACGCGTTTTCGCACGAATCCGTGCGCGGGTGCTAAAAAGAGCAGCATCGGCATGCTTAGCACGTTGTTTGGTAGAAATCCACGTGCGCGTTCTGCGAAAAGCACCATTTGCATGCACATCTTGTGGTTTTGCAGAAAACTTCAATCTCGTCTACCAAAAGATGCATGTGCATGCTTAAAACGCGTTTTCGCACGAATCCGTGCGCGGGTGCTAAAAAGAGCAGCATCGACATGCTTAGCACGTTGTTTGGTAGAAATCCACGTGCGCGTTCTGCGAAAAGCACCATTTGCATGCACATCTTGTGGTTTTGCAGAAAACTTCAATCTCGTGTACCAAAAATGCATGTGCATGCTTAAAACGCGTTTTCGCACAAATCCGTGCGCGGGTGCTAAAAAGAGCAGCATCGGCATGCTTAGCACGTCGTTTGGTAGAAATCCACGTGCGCGTTCTGCCAAGAGCACCATTTGCATGCACATCTTGTGGTTTTGCAGAAAACTTCATCCGCGTCTACCAAAAGATGCATGTGCATGCTTCAAACGCGTTTTCGCACGAATCCGTGCGCGGGTGCTAAAAAGAGCAGCATCGGCATGCTTAGCACGTCGTTTGGTAGAAATCCACGTGCGCGTTCTGCCAAAAGCACCATTTGCATGCACATCTTGTGGTTTTGCAGAAAACTTCATCCGCGTCTACCAAAAGATGCATGTGCATGCTTAAAACGCGTTTTCGCACGAATCCGTGCGCGGGTGCTAAAAAGAGCAGCATCGGCATGTTTAGCACGTTGTTTGGTAGAAATACACGTGCGCGTTCTGCGAAAAGCACCATTTGCATGCACATCGTGTGGTTTTGCAGAAAACTTCAATCTCGTCTACCAAAAGATGCATGTGCATGCTTAAAACGCGTTTTCGCACAAATCCGTGCGCGGGTGCTAAAAAGAGCAGCATCGGCATGCTTAGCACGTCGTTTGGTAGAAATCCACGTGCGCGTTCTGCCAAAAGCACCATTTGCATGCACATCTTGTGGTTTTGCAGAAAACTTCATCCGCGTCTACCAAAAGATGCATGTGCATGCTTAAAACGCGTTTTCGCGCGAATCCGTGCGCGGGTGCTAAAAAGAGCAGCATCGGCATGCTTAGCACGTCGTTTGGTAGAAATCCACGTGCGCGTTCTGCCAAAAGCACCATTTGCATGCACATCTTGTGGTTTTGCAGAAAACTTCAATCTCGTCTACCAAAAGATGCATGTGCATGCTTAAAACGCGTTTTCGCACAAATCCGTGCGCGGGTGCTAAAAAGAGCAGCATCGGCATGCTTAGCACGTCGTTTGGTAGAAATCCACGTGCGCGTTCTGCCAAGAGCACCATTTGCATGCACATCTTGTGGTTTTGCAGAAAACTTCATCCGCGTCTACCAAAAGATGCATGTGCATGCTTAAAACGCGTTTTCGCACAAATCCGTGCGCGGGTGCTAAAAAGAGCAGCATCGGCATGCTTAGCACGTTGTTTGGTAGAAATCCACGTGGGCGTTCTGCGAAAAGGACCATTTGCATGCACATCTTGTGGTTTTGCAGAAAACTTCAATCTCGTCTACCAAAAGATGCATGTGCATGCTTAAAACGCGTTTTCGCACGAATCCGTGCGCGGGTGCTAAAAAGAGCAGCATCGGCATGCTTAGCACGTTGTTTGGTAGAAATCCACGTGCGCGTTCTGCGAAAAGCACCATTTGCATGCACATCTTGTGGTTTTGCAGAAAACTTCAATCTCGTCTACCAAAAGATGCATGTGCATGCTTAAAACGCGTTTTCGCACAAATCCGTGCGCGGGTGCTAAAAAGAGCAGCATCGCCATGCTTAGCACGTCGTTTGGTAGAAATCCACGTGCGCGTTCTGCCAAAAGCACCATTTGCATGCACATCTTGTGGTTTTGCAGAAAACTTCATCCGCGTCTACCAAAAGATGCATGTGCATGCTTAAAACGCGTTTTCGCGCGAATCCGTGCGCGGGTGCTAAAAAGAGCAGCATCGGCATGCTTAGCACGTCGTTTGGTAGAAATCCACGTGCGCGTTCTGCGAAAAGCACCATTTGCATGCACATCTTGTGGTTTTGCAGAAAACTTCAATCTCGTCTACCAAAAGATGCATGTGCATGCTTAAAACGCGTTTTCGCACGAATCCGTGCGCGGGTGCTAAAAAGAGCAGCATCGGCATGCTTAGCACGTTGTTTGGTAGAAATACACGTGCGCGTTCTGCCAAAAGCACCATTTGCATGCACATCTTGTGGTTTTGCAGAAAACTTCAATCTCGTCTACCAAAAGATGCATGTGCATGCTTAAAGCGCGTTTTCGCACGAATCCGTGCGCGGGTGCTAAAAAGAGCAGCATCGGCATGCTTAGCACGTTGTTTGGTAGAAATCCACGTGCGCGTTCTGCGAAAAGCACCATTTGCATGCACATCTTGTGGTTTTGCAGAAAACTTCAATCTCGTCTACCAAAAGATGCATGTGCATGCTTAAAACGCGTTTTCGCACAAATCCGTGCGCGGGTGCTAAAAAGAGCAGCATCGGCATGCTTAGCACGTTGTTTGGTAGAAATCCACGTGGGCGTTCTGCGAAAAGCACCATTTGCATGCACATCTTGTGGTTTTGCAGAAAACTTCAATCTCGTCTACCAAAAGATGCATGTGCATGCTTAAAACGCGTTTTCGCACGAATCCGTGCGCGGGTGCTAAAAAGAGCAGCATCGGCATACTTAGCACGTTGTTTGGTAGAAATCCACGTGTGCGTTCTGCGAAAAGCACCATTTGCATGCACATCTTGTGGTTTTGCAGAAAACTTCAATCTCGTGTACCAAAAGATGCATGTGCATGCTTAAAACGCGTTTTCGCACGAATCCGTGCGCGGGTGCTAAAAAGAGCAGCATCGGCATGCTTAGCACGTTGTTTGGTAGAAATCCACGTGCGCGTTCTGCGAAAAGCACCATTTGCATGCACATCTTGTGGTTTTGCAGAAAACTTCAATCTCGTCTACCAAAAGATGCATGTGCATGCTTAAAACGCGTTTTCGCACGAATCCGTGCGCGGGTGCTAAAAAGAGCAGCATCGACATGCTTAGCACGTTGTTTGGTAGAAATCCACGTGCGCGTTCTGCGAAAAGCACCATTTGCATGCACATCTTGTGGTTTTGCAGAAAACTTCAATCTCGTGTACCAAAAATGCATGTGCATGCTTAAAACGCGTTTTCGCACAAATCCGTGCGCGGGTGCTAAAAAGAGCAGCATCGGCATGCTTAGCACGTCGTTTGGTAGAAATCCACGTGCGCGTTCTGCCAAGAGCACCATTTGCATGCACATCTTGTGGTTTTGCAGAAAACTTCATCCGCGTCTACCAAAAGATGCATGTGCATGCTTCAAACGCGTTTTCGCACGAATCCGTGCGCGGGTGCTAAAAAGAGCAGCATCGGCATGCTTAGCACGTCGTTTGGTAGAAATCCACGTGCGCGTTCTGCCAAAAGCACCATTTGCATGCACATCTTGTGGTTTTGCAGAAAACTTCATCCGCGTCTACCAAAAGATGCATGTGCATGCTTAAAACGCGTTTTCGCACGAATCCGTGCGCGGGTGCTAAAAAGAGCAGCATCGGCATGTTTAGCACGTTGTTTGGTAGAAATCCACGTGCGCGTTCTGCGAAAAGCACCATTTGCATGCACATCGTGTGGTTTTGCAGAAAACTTCAATCTCGTCTACCAAAAGATGCATGTGCATGCTTAAAACGCGTTTTCGCACAAATCCGTGCGCGGGTGCTAAAAAGAGCAGCATCGGCATGCTTAGCACGTCGTTTGGTAGAAATCCACGTGCGCGTTCTGCCAAAAGCACCATTTGCATGCACATCTTGTGGTTTTGCAGAAAACTTCATCCGCGTCTACCAAAAGATGCATGTGCATGCTTAAAACGCGTTTTCGCGCGAATCCGTGCGCGGGTGCTAAAAAGAGCAGCATCGGCATGCTTAGCACGTCGTTTGGTAGAAATCCACGTGCGCGTTCTGCCAAAAGCACCATTTGCATGCACATCTTGTGGTTTTGCAGAAAACTTCAATCTCGTCTACCAAAAGATGCATGTGCATGCTTAAAACGCGTTTTCGCACAAATCCGTGTGCGGGTGCTAAAAAGAGAAGCATCGGCATGCTGAGCACGTTGTTTGGTAGAAATCCACGTGCGCGTTCTGCGAAAAGCACCATTTGCATGCACATCTTGTGGTTTTGCAGAAAACTTCAATCTCGTCTACCAAAAGATGCATGTGCATGCTTAAAACGCGTTTTCGCACGAATCCGTGCGCGGGTGCTAAAAAGAGCAGCATCGGCATGCTTAGCACGTTGTTTGGTAGAAATCCACGTGCGCGTTCTGCGAAAAGCACCATTTGCATGCACATCTTGTGGTTTTGCAGAAAACTTCAATCTCGTCTACCAAAAGATGCATGTGCATGCTTAAAACGCGTTTTCGCACAAATCCGTGCGCGGGTGCTAAAAAGAGCAGCATCGGTATGCTTAGCACGTTGTTTGGTAGAAATCCACGTGGGCGTTCTGCGAAAAGCACCATTTGCATGCACATCTTGTGGTTTTGCAGAAAACTTCAATCTCGTCTACCAAAAGATGCATGTGCATGCTTAAAACGCGTTTTCGCACGAATCCGTGCGCGGGTGCTAAAAAGAGCAGCATCGGCATGCTTAGCACGTTGTTTGGTAGAAATCCACGTGCGCGTTCTGCGAAAAGCACCATTTGCATGCACATATTGTGGTTTTGCAGAAAACTTCAATCTCGTCTACCAAAAGATGCATGTGCATGCTTAAAACGCGTTTTCGCACGAATCCGTGCGCGGGTACTAAAAAGAGCAGCATCGGCATGCTTAGCACGTTGTTTGGTAGAAATCCACGTGCGCGTTCTGCGAAAAGCACCATTTGCATGCACATCTTGTGGTTTTGCAGAAAACTTCAATCTCGTCTACCAAAAGATGCATGTGCATGCTTAAAACGCGTTTTCGCACGAATCCGTGCGCGGGTGCTAAAAAGAGCAGCATCGGCATGCTTAGCACGTTGTTTGGTAGAAATCCACGTGCGCGTTCTGCGAAAAGCACCATTTGCATGCACATCTTGTGGTTTTGCAGAAAACTTCAATCACGTCTACCAAAAGATGCATGTGCATGCTTAAAACGCGTTTTCGCACAAATCCGTGCGCGGGTGCTAAAAAGAGCAGCATCGCCATGCTTAGCACGTCGTTTGGTAGAAATCCACGTGCGCGTTCTGCCAAAAGCACCATTTGCATGCACATCTTGTGGTTTTGCAGAAAACTTCATCCGCGTCTACCAAAAGATGCATGTGCATGCTTAAAACGCGTTTTCGCGCGAATCCGTGCGCGGGTGCTAAAAAGAGCAGCATCGGCATGCTTAGCACGTCGTTTGGTAGAAATCCACGTGCGCGTTCTGCCAAAAGCACCATTTGCATGCACATCTTGTGGTATTGCAGAAAACTTCCTTCTCGTCTACCAAAAGATGCATGTGCATGCTTAAAACGCGTTTTCGCACGAATCCGTGCGCGGGTGCTAAAAAGAGCAGCATCGGCATGCTTAGCACGCTGTTTGGTAGAAATCCACGTGCGCGTTCTGCCAAAAGCACCATTTGCATGCACATCTTGTGGTTTTGCAGAAAACTTCAATCTCGTCTACCAAAAGATGCATGTGCATGCTTAAAACGCGTTTTCGCACGAATCCGTGCGCGGGTGCTAAAAAGAGCAGCATCGGCATGCTTAGCACGTTGTTTGGTAGAAATCCACGTGCGCGTTCTGCGAAAAGCACCATTTGCATGCACATCTTGTGGTTTTGCAGAAAACTTCAATCTCGTCTACCAAAAGATGCATGTGCATGCTTAAAACGCGTTTTCGCACGAATCCGTGCGCGGGTGCTAAAAAGAGCAGCATCGGCATGCTTAGCACGTTGTTTGGTAGAAATCCACGTGCGCGTTCTGCGAAAAGCACCATTTGCATGCACATCTTGTGGTTTTGCAGAAAACTTCAATCTCGTCTACCAAAAGATGCATGTGCATGCTTAAAACGCGTTTTCGCACAAATCCGTGCGCGGGTGCTAAAAAGAGCAGCATCGGCATGCTTAGCACGTCGTTTGTTAGAAATCCACGTGCGCGTTCTGCCAAGAGCACCATTTGCATGCACATCTTGTGGTTTTGCAGAAAACTTCATCCGCGTCTACCAAACGATGCATGTGCATGCTTAAAACGCGTTTTCGCACGAATCCGTGCGCGGGTGCTAAAAAGAGCAGCATCGGCATGCTTAGCACGTCGTTTGGTAGAAATCCACGTGCGCGATCTGCCAAAAGCACCATTTGCATGCACATCTTGTGGTTTTGCAGAAAACTTCAATCTCGTCTACCAAAACATGCATGTGCATGCTTAAAACGCGTTTTCGCACGAATCCGTGCGCGGGTGCTAAAAAGAGCAGCATCGGCATGCTTAGCACGTTGTTTGGTAGAAATCCACGTGCGCGTTCTGCGAAAAGCACCATTTGCATGCACATCTTGTGGTTTTGCAGAAAACTTCAATCTCGTCTACCAAAAGATGCATGTGCATGCTTAAAACGCGTTTTCGCACGAATCCGTGCGCGGGTGCTAAAAAGAGCAGCATCGGCATGCTTAGCACGTCGTTTGGTAGTAATCCACGTGCGCGTTCTGCAAGAGCACCATTTGCATGCACATCTTGTGGTTTTGCAGAAAACTTCATCCGCGTCTACCAAAAGATGCATGTGCATGCTTAAAACGCGTTTTCGCACAAATCCGTGCGCGGGTGCTAAAAAGAGCAGCATCGCCATGCTTAGCACGTCGTTTGGTAGAAATCCACGTGCGCGTTCTGCCAAAAGCACCATTTGCATGCACATCTTGTGGTTTTGCAGAAAACTTCATCCGCGTCTACCAAAAGATGCATGTGCATGCTTAAAACGCGTTTTCGCGCGAATCCGTGCGCGGGTGCTAAAAAGAGCAGCATCGGCATGCTTAGCACGTCGTTTGGTAGAAATCCACGTGCGCGTTCTGCCAAAAGCACCATTTGCATGCACATCTTGTGGTTTTGCAGAAAACTTCAATCTCGTCTACCAAAAGATGCATGTGCATGCTTAAAACGCGTTTTCGCACGAATCCGTGCGCGGGTGCTAAAAGAGCAGCATCGGCATGCTTAGCACGCTGTTTGGTAGAAATCCACGTGCGCGTTCTGCGAAAAGCACCATTTGCATGCACATCTTGTGGTTTTGCAGAAAACTTCAATCTCGTCTACCAAAAGATGCATGTGCATGCTTAAAACGCGTTTTCGCACGAATCCGTGCGCGGGTGCTAAAAAGAGCAGCATCGGCATGCTTAGCACGTTGTTTGGTAGAAATCCACGTGCGCGTTCTGCGAAAAGCACCATTTGCATGCACATCTTGTGGTTTTGCAGAAAACTTCAATCTCGTCTACCAAAAGATGCATGTGCATGCTTAAAACGCGTTTTCGCACGAATCCGTGCGCGGGTGCTAAAAAGAGCAGCATCGGCATGCTTAGCACGTTGTTTGGTAGAAATCCACGTGCGCGTTCTGCGAAAAGCACCATTTGCATGCACATCTTGTGGTTTTGCAGAAAACTTCAATCTCGTCTACCAAAAGATGCATGTGCATGCTTAAAACGCGTTTTCGCACAAATCCGTGCGCGGGTGCTAAAAAGAGCAGCATCGGCATGCTTAGCACGTCGTTTGTTAGAAATCCACGTGCGCGTTCTGCCAAGAGCACCATTTGCATGCACATCTTGTGGTTTTGCAGAAAACTTCAATCTCGTCTACCAAACGATGCATGTGCATGCTTAAAACGCGTTTTCGCACGAATCCGTGCGCGGGTGCTAAAAAGAGCAGCATCGGCATGCTTAGCACGTCGTTTGGTAGAAATCCACGTGCGCGATCTGCCAAAAGCACCATTTGCATGCACATCTTGTGGTTTTGCAGAAAACTTCAATCTCGTGTACCAAAACATGCATGTGCATGCTTAAAACGCGTTTTCGCACGAATCCGTGCGCGGGTGCTAAAAAGAGCAGCATCGGCATGCTTAGCACGTTGTTTGGTAGAAATCCACGTGCGCGTTCTGCGAAAAGCACCATTTGCATGCACATCTTGTGGTTTTGCAGAAAACTTCAATCTCGTCTACCAAAAGATGCATGTGCATGCTTAAAACGCGTTTTCGCACGAATCCGTGCGCGGGTGCTAAAAAGAGCAGCATCGGCATGCTTAGCACGTCGTTTGGTAGTAATCCACGTGCGCGTTCTGCCAAGAGCACCATTTGCATGCACATCTTGTGGTTTTGCAGAAAACTTCATCCGCGTCTACCAAAAGATGCATGTGCATGCTTAAAACGCGTTTTCGCGCGAATCCGTGCGCGGGTGCTAAAAAGAGCAGCATCGGCATGCTTAGCACGTCGTTTGGTAGAAATCCACGTGCGCGTTCTGCGAAAAGCACCATTTGCATGCACATCTTGTGGTTTTGCAGAAAACTTCAATCTCGTCTACCAAAAGATGCATGTGCATGCTTAAAACGCGTTTTCGCACGAATCCGTGCGCGGGTGCTAAAAAGAGCAGCATCGGCATGCTTAGCACGTTGTTTGGTAGAAATACACGTGCGCGTTCTGCGAAAAGCACCATTTGCATGCACATCTTGTGGTTTTGCAGAAAACTTCAATCTCGTCTACCAAAAGATGCATGTGCATGCTTAAAGCGCGTTTTCGCACGAATCCGTGCGCGGGTGCTAAAAAGAGCAGCATCGGCATGCTTAGCACGTTGTTTGGTAGAAATCCACGTGCGCGTTCTGCGAAAAGCACCATTTGCATGCACATCTTGTGGTTTTGCAGAAAACTTCAATCTCGTCTACCAAAAGATGCATGTGCATGCTTAAAACGCGTTTTCGCACAAATCCGTGCGCGGGTGCTAAAAAGAGCAGCATCGGCATGCTTAGCACGTTGTTTGGTAGAAATCCACGTGGGCGTTCTGCGAAAAGCACCATTTGCATGCACATCTTGTGGTTTTGCAGAAAACTTCAATCTCGTCTACCAAAAGATGCATGTGCATGCTTAAAACGCGTTTTCGCACGAATCCGTGCGCGGGTGCTAAAAAGAGCAGCATCGGCATACTTAGCACGTTGTTTGGTAGAAATCCACGTGTGCGTTCTGCGAAAAGCACCATTTGCATGCACATCTTGTGGTTTTGCAGAAAACTTCAATCTCGTCTACCAAAAGATGCATGTGCATGCTTAAAACGCGTTTTCGCACGAATCCGTGCGCGGGTGCTAAAAAGAGCAGCATCGGCATGCTTAGCACGTTGTTTGGTAGAAATCCACGTGCGCGTTCTGCGAAAAGCACCATTTGCATGCACATCTTGTGGTTTTGCAGAAAACTTCAATCTCGTCTACCAAAAGATGCATGTGCATGCTTAAAACGCGTTTTCGCACGAATCCGTGCGCGGGTGCTAAAAAGAGCAGCATCGACATGCTTAGCACGTTGTTTGGTAGAAATCCACGTGCGCGTTCTGCGAAAAGCACCATTTGCATGCACATCTTGTGGTTTTGCAGAAAACTTCAATCTCGTGTACCAAAAATGCATGTGCATGCTTAAAACGCGTTTTCGCACAAATCCGTGCGCGGGTGCTAAAAAGAGCAGCATCGGCATGCTTAGCACGTCGTTTGGTAGAAATCCACGTGCGCGTTCTGCCAAGAGCACCATTTGCATGCACATCTTGTGGTTTTGCAGAAAACTTCATCCGCGTCTACCAAAAGATGCATGTGCATGCTTCAAACGCGTTTTCGCACGAATCCGTGCGCGGGTGCTAAAAAGAGCAGCATCGGCATGCTTAGCACGTCGTTTGGTAGAAATCCACGTGCGCGTTCTGCCAAAAGCACCATTTGCATGCACATCTTGTGGTTTTGCAGAAAACTTCATCCGCGTCTACCAAAAGATGCATGTGCATGCTTAAAACGCGTTTTCGCACGAATCCGTGCGCGGGTGCTAAAAAGAGCAGCATCGGCATGTTTAGCACGTTGTTTGGTAGAAATCCACGTGCGCGTTCTGCGAAAAGCACCATTTGCATGCACATCGTGTGGTTTTGCAGAAAACTTCAATCTCGTCTACCAAAAGATGCATGTGCATGCTTAAAACGCGTTTTCGCACAAATCCGTGCGCGGGTGCTAAAAAGAGCAGCATCGGCATGCTTAGCACGTCGTTTGGTAGAAATCCACGTGCGCGTTCCGCCAAAAGCACCATTTGCATGCACATCTTGTGGTTTTGCAGAAAACTTCATCCGCGTCTACCAAAAGATGCATGTGCATGCTTAAAACGCGTTTTCGCGCGAATCCGTGCGCGGGTGCTAAAAAGAGCAGCATCGGCATGCTTAGCACGTCGTTTGGTAGAAATCCACGTGCGCGTTCTGCCAAAAGCACCATTTGCATGCACATCTTGTGGTTTTGCAGAAAACTTCAATCTCGTCTACCAAAAGATGCATGTGCATGCTTAAAACGCGTTTTCGCACGAATCCGTGTGCGGGTGCTAAAAAGAGAAGCATCGGCATGCTGAGCACGTTGTTTGGTAGAAATCCACGTGCGCGTTCTGCGAAAAGCACCATTTGCATGCACATCTTGTGGTTTTGCAGAAAACTTCAATCTCGTCTACCAAAAGATGCATGTGCATGCTTAAAACGCGTTTTCGCACGAATCCGTGCGCGGGTGCTAAAAAGAGCAGCATCGGCATGCTTAGCACGTTGTTTGGTAGAAATCCACGTGCGCGTTCTGCGAAAAGCACCATTTGCATGCACATCTTGTGGTTTTGCAGAAAACTTCAATCTCGTCTACCAAAAGATGCATGTGCATGCTTAAAACGCGTTTTCGCACAAATCCGTGCGCGGGTGCTAAAAAGAGCAGCATCGGTATGCTTAGCACGTTGTTTGGTAGAAATCCACGTGGGCGTTCTGCGAAAAGCACCATTTGCATGCACATCTTGTGGTTTTGCAGAAAACTTCAATCTCGTCTACCAAAAGATGCATGTGCATGCTTAAAAACGCGTTTTCGCACGAATCCGTGCGCGGGTGCTAAAAAGAGCAGCATCGGCATGCTTAGCACGTTGTTTGGTAGAAATCCACGTGCGCGTTCTGCGAAAAGCACCATTTGCATGCACATATTGTGGTTTTGCAGAAAACTTCAATCTCGTCTACCAAAAGATGCATGTGCATGCTTAAAACGCGTTTTCGCACGAATCCGTGCGCGGGTGCTAAAAAGAGCAGCATCGGCATGCTTAGCACGTTGTTTGGTAGAAATCCACGTGCGCGTTCTGCGAAAAGCACCATTTGCATGCACATCTTGTGGTTTTGCAGAAAACTTCAATCTCGTCTACCAAAAGATGCATGTGCATGCTTAAAACGCGTTTTCGCACGAATCCGTGCGCGGGTGCTAAAAAGAGCAGCATCGGCATGCTTAGCACGTTGTTTGGTAGAAATCCACGTGCGCGTTCTGCGAAAAGCACCATTTGCATGCACATCTTGTGGTTTTGCAGAAAACTTCAATCACGTCTACCAAAAGATGCATGTGCATGCTTAAAACGCGTTTCGCACAAATCCGTGCGCGGGTGCTAAAAAGAGCAGCATCGCCATGCTTAGCACGTCGTTTGGTAGAAATCCACGTGCGCGTTCTGCCAAAAGCACCATTTGCATGCACATCTTGTGGTTTTGCAGAAAACTTCATCCGCGTCTACCAAAAGATGCATGTGCATGCTTAAAACGCGTTTTCGCGCGAATCCGTGCGCGGGTGCTAAAAAGAGCAGCATCGGCATGCTTAGCACGTCGTTTGGTAGAAATCCACGTGCGCGTTCTGCCAAAAGCACCATTTGCATGCACATCTTGTGGTTTTGCAGAAAACTTCAATCTCGTCTACCAAAAGATGCATGTGCATGCTTAAAACGCGTTTTCGCACGAATCCGTGCGCGGGTGCTAAAAAGAGCAGCATCGGCATGCTTAGCACGCTGTTTGGTAGAAATCCACGTGCGCGTTCTGCGAAAAGCACCATTTGCATGCACATCTTGTGGTTTTGCAGAAAACTTCAATCTCGTCTACCAAAAGATGCATGTGCATGCTTAAAACGCGTTTTCGCACGAATCCGTGCGCGGGTGCTAAAAAGAGCAGCATCGGCATGCTTAGCACGTTGTTTGGTAGAAATCCACGTGCGCGTTCTGCGAAAAGCACCATTTGCATGCACATCTTGTGGTTTTGCAGAAAACTTCATCCGCGTCTACCAAAAGATGCATGTGCATGCTTAAAACGCGTTTTCGCGCGAATCCGTGCGCGGGTGCCTAAAAAGAGCAGCATCGGCATGCTTAGCACGTCGTTTGGTAGAAATCCACGTGCGCGTTCTGCCAAAAGCACCATTTGCATGCACATCTTGTGGTTTTGCAGAAAACTTCAATCTCGTCTACCAAAAGATGCATGTGCATGCTTAAAACGCGTTTTCGCACGAATCCGTGCGCGGGTGCTAAAAAGAGCAGCATCGGCATGCTTAGCACGTTGTTTGGTAGAAATCCACGTGCGCGTTCTGCGAAAAGCACCATTTGCATGCACATCTTGTGGTTTTGCAGAAAACTTCAATCTCGTCTACCAAAAGATGCATGTGCATGCTTAAAACGCGTTTTCGCACGAATCCGTGCGCGGGTGCTAAAAAGAGCAGCATCGGCATGCTTAGCACGTTGTTTGGTAGAAATCCACGTGCGCGTTCTGCGAAAAGCACCATTTGCATGCACATCTTGTGGTTTTGCAGAAAACTTCAATCTCGTCTACCAAAAGATGCATGTGCATGCTTAAAACGCGTTTTCGCACAAATCCGTGCGCGGGTGCTAAAAAGAGCAGCATCGGCATGCTTAGCACGTCGTTTGTTAGAAATCCACGTGCGCGTTCTGCCAAGAGCACCATTTGCATGCACATCTTGTGGTTTTGCAGAAAACTTCATCCGCGTCTACCAAACGATGCATGTGCATGCTTAAAACGCGTTTTCGCACGAATCCGTGCGCGGGTGCTAAAAAGAGCAGCATCGGCATGCTTAGCACGTCGTTTGGTAGAAATCCACGTGCGCGATCTGCCAAAAGCACCATTTGCATGCACATCTTGTGGTTTTGCAGAAAACTTCAATCTCGTCTACCAAAACATGCATGTGCATGCTTAAAACGCGTTTTCGCACGAATCCGTGCGCGGGTGCTAAAAAGAGCAGCATCGGCATGCTTAGCACGTTGTTTGGTAGAAATCCACGTGCGCGTTCTGCGAAAAGCACCATTTGCATGCACATCTTGTGGTTTTGCAGAAAACTTCAATCTCGTCTACCAAAAGATGCATGTGCATGCTTAAAACGCGTTTTCGCACGAATCCGTGCGCGGGTGCTAAAAGAGCAGCATCGGCATGCTTAGCACGTCGTTTGGTAGTAATCCACGTGCGCGTTCTGCCAAGAGCACCATTTGCATGCACATCTTGTGGTTTTGCAGAAAACTTCATCCGCGTCTACCAAAAGATGCATGTGCATGCTTAAAACGCGTTTTCGCACGAATCCGTGCGCGGGTGCTAAAAAGAGCAGCATCGGCATGCTTAGCACGTTGTTTGGTAGAAATCCACGTGCGCGTTCTGCGAAAAGCACCATTTGCATGCACATCTTGTGGTTTTGCAGAAAACTTAAATCTCGTCTACCAAAAGATGCATGTGCATGCTTAAAACGCGTTTTCGCACAAATCCGTGCGCGGGTGCTAAAAAGAGCAGCATCGGCATGCTTAGCACGTCGTTTGGTAGAAATCCACGTGCGCGTTCTGCCAAGAGCACCATTTGCATGCACATCTTGTGGTTTTGCAGAAAACTTCATCCGCGTCTACCAAAAGATGCATGTGCATGCTTAAAACGCGTTTTCGCACGAATCCGTGCGCGGGGTGCTAAAAAGAGCAGCATCGGCATGCTTAGCACGTCGTTTGGTAGAAATCCACGTGCGCGTTCTGCCAAAAGCACCATTTGCATGCACATCTTGTGGTTTTGCAGAAAACTTCATCCGCGTCTACCAAACGATGCATGTGCATGCTTAAAACGCGTTTTCGCGCGAATCCGTGCGCGGGTGCTAAAAAGAGCAGCATCGGCATGCTTAACACGTCGTTTGGTAGAAATCCACGTGCGCGTTCTGCCAAAAGCACCATTTGCATGCACATCTTGTGGTTTTGCAGAAAACTTCAATCTCGTCTACCAAAAGATGCATGTCCATGCTTAAAACGCGTTTTCGCACGAATCCGTGCGCGGGTACTAAAAAGAGCAGCATCGGCATGCTTAGCACGTTGTTTGGTAGAAATTCACGTGCGCGTTCTGCGAAAAGCACCATTTGCATGCACATCTTGTGGTTTTGCAGAAAACTTCAATCTCGTCTACCAAAAGATGCATGTGCATGCTTAAAACGCGTTTTCGCACGAAAGAGCAGCATCGGCATGCTTAGCACGTTGTTTGGTAGAAATCCACGTGCGCGTTCTGCGAAAAGCACCATTTGCATGCACATCTTGTGGTTTTGCAGAAAACTTCAATCTCGTCTACCAAAAGATGCATGTGCATGCTTAAAACGCGTTTTCGCACGAATCCGTGCGCGGGTGCTAAAAAGAGCAGCATCGGCATGCTTAGCACGTTGTTTGGTAGAAATCCACGTGCGCGTTCTGCGAAAAGCACCATTTGCATGCACATCTTGTGGTTTTGCAGAAAACTTAAATCTCGTCTACCAAAAGATGCATGTGCATGCTTAAAACGCGTTTTCGCACGAATCCGTGCGCGGGTGCTAAAAAGAGCAGCATCGGCATGTTTAGCACTTTGTTTGGTAGAAATCCACGTGCGGGTTCTGCGAAAAGCACCATTTGCATGCACATCTTGTGGTTTTGCAGAAAACTTCAATCTCGTCTACCAAAAGATGCATGTGCATGCTTAAAACGCGTTTTCGCACAAATCCGTGCGCGGGTGCTAAAAAGAGCAGCATCGGCATGCTTAGCACGTCGTTTGGTAGAAATCCACGTGCGCGTTCTGGCAAAAGCACCATTTGCATGCACATCTTGTGGTTTTGCAGAAAACTTCATCCGCGTCTACCAAACGATGCATGTGCATGCTTAAAACGCGTTTTCGCGCGAATCCGTGCGCGGGTGCTAAAAAGAGCAGCATCGGCATGCTTAACACGTCGTTTGGTAGAAATCCACGTGCGCGTTCTGCCAAAAGCACCATTTGCATGCACATCTTGTGGTTTTGCAGAAAACTTCAATCTCGTCTACCAAAAGATGCATGTCCATGCTTAAAACGCGTTTTCGCACGAATCCGTGCGCGGGTACTAAAAAGAGCAGCAATCGGCATGCTTAGCACGTTGTTTGGTAGAAATCCACGTGCGCGTTCTGCGAAAAGCACCAACACACGCGAGACAGATTGGTTTTGCAGAAAACTTCAATCTCGTCTACCAAAAGATGCATGTGCATGCTTAAAACGCGTTTTCGCACGAAAGAGCAGCATCGGCATGCTTAGCACGTTGTTTGGTAGAAATCCACGTGCGCGTTCTGCGAAAAGCACCATTTGCATGCACATCTTGTGGTTTTGCAGAAAACTTCAATCTCGTCTACCAAAAGATGCATGTGCATGCTTAAAACGCGTTTTCGCACGAATCCGTGCGCGGGTGCTAAAAAGAGCAGCATCGGCATGCTTAGCACGTTGTTTGGTAGAAATCCACGTGCGCGTTCTGCGAAAAGCACCATTTGCATGCACATCT
The DNA here is from genome assembly GCF_023375885.2 of Dermacentor andersoni. Classification (NCBI taxonomy): domain Eukaryota; kingdom Metazoa; phylum Arthropoda; class Arachnida; order Ixodida; family Ixodidae; genus Dermacentor; species Dermacentor andersoni. The sequence goes on from NW_027314808.1 coordinate 27,725, forward strand.
TGTGGTTTTGCAGAAAACTTCAATCTCGTCTACCAAAAGATGCATGTGCATGCTTAAAACGCGTTTTCGCACAAATCCGTGCGCGGAGTCTAAAAAGAGCAGCATCGGCATGCTTAGCACGTTGTTTGGTAGAAATCCACGTGGGCGTTCTGCGAAAAGCACCATTTGCATGCACATCTTGTGGTTTTGCAGAAAACTTCAATCTCGTCTACCAAAAGATGCATGTGCATGCTTAAAACGCGTTTTCGCACGAATCCGTGCGCGGGTGCTAAAAAGAGCAGCATCGGCATGCTTAGCACGTTGTTTGGTAGAAATCCACGTGCGCGTTCTGCGAAAAGCACCATTTGCATGCACATCTTGTGGTTTTGCAGAAAACTTCAATCTCGTCTACCAAAAGATGCATGTGCATGCTTAAAACGCGTTTTCGCACGAATCCGTGCGCGGGTGCTAAAAAGAGCAGCATCGGCATGCTTAGCACGTTGTTTGGTAGAAATCCACGTGCGCGTTCTGCGAAAAGCACCATTTGCATGCACATCTTGTGGTTTTGCAGAAAACTTCAATCTCGTCTACCAAAAGATGCATGTGCATGCTTAAAACGCGTTTTCGCACGAATCCGTGCGCGGGTGCTAAAAAGAGCAGCATCGGCATGCTTAGCACGTTGTTTGGTAGAAATCCACGTGCGCGTTCTGCGAAAAGCACCATTTGCATGCACATCTTGTGGTTTTGCAGAAAACTTCAATCTCGTCTACCAAAAGATGCATGTGCATGCTTAAAACGCGTTTTCGCACAAATCCGTGTGCGGGTGCTAAAAAGAGCTGCATCGGCATGCTTAGCACGTCGTTTGGTAGAAATCCACGTGCGCGTTCTGCCAAGAGCACCATTTGCATGCACATCTTGTGGTTTTGCAGAAAACTTCATCCGCGTCTACCAAAAGATGCATGTGCATGCTTCAAACGCGTTTTCGCACGAATCCGTGCGCGGGTGCTAAAAAGAGCAGCATCGGCATGCTTAGCACGTCGTTTGGTAGAAATCCACGTGCGCGTTCTGCCAAAAGCACCATTTGCATGCACATCTTGTGGTTTTGCAGAAAACTTCATCCGCGTCTACGAAAAGATGCATGTGCATGCTTAAAACGCGTTTTCGCACGAATCCGTGCGCGGGTGCTAAAAAGAGCAGCATCGGCATGCTTAGCACGTTGTTTGGTAGAAATCCACGTGCGCGTTCTGCGAAAAGCACCATTTGCATGCACATCTTGTGGTTTTGCAGAAAACTTCAATCTCGTCTACCAAAAGATGCATGTGCATGCTTAAAACGCGTTTTCGCACAAATCCGTGCGCGGGTGCTAAAAACAGCAGCATCGGCATGCTTAGCACGTCGTTTGGTAGAAATCCACGTGCGCGTTCTGCCAAAAGCACCATTTGCATGCACATCTTGTGCTTTTGCAGAAAACTTCAATCTCGTCTACCAAAAGATGCATGTGCATGCTTAAAACGCGTTTTCGCACGAATCCGTGCGCGGGTGCTAAAAAGAGCAGCATCGGCATGCTGAGCACGTTGTTTGGTAGAAATCCACGTGCGCGTTCTGCGAAAAGCACCATTTGCATGCACATCTTGTGGTTTTGCAGAAAACTTCAATCTCGTCTACCAAAAGATGCATGTGCATGCTTAAAACGCGTTTTCGCACGAATCCGTGCGCGGGTGCTAAAAAGAGCAGCATCGGCATGCTTAGCACGTTGTTTGGTAGAAATCCACGTGCGCGTTCTGCGAAAAGCACCATTTGCATGCACATCTTGTGGTTTTGCAGAAAACTTCAATCTCGTCTACCAAAAGATGCATGTGCATGCTTAAAACGCGTTTTCGCACAAATCCTTGCGCGGGTGCTAAAAAGAGCAGCATCGGCATGCTTAGCGCGTTGTTTGGTAGAAATCCACGTGGGCGTTCTGCGAAAAGCACCATTTGCATGCACATCTTGTGGTTTTGCAGAAAACTTCAATCTCGTCTACCAAAAGATGCATGTGCATGCTTAAAACGCGTTTTCGCACGAATCCGTGCGCGGGTGCTAAAAAGAGCAGCATCGGCATGCTTAGCACGTTGTTTGGTAGAAATCCACGTGCGCGTTCTGCGAAAAGCACCATTTGCATGCACATCTTGTGGTTTTGCAGAAAACTTCAATCTCGTCTACCAAAAGATGCATGTGCATGCTTAAAACGCGTTTTCGCACGAATCCGTGCGCGGGTGCTAAAAAGAGCAGCATCGGCATGCTTAGCACGTTGTTTGGTAGAAATCCACGTGCGCGTTCTGCGAAAAGCACCATTTGCATGCACATCTTGTGGTTTTGCAGAAAACTTCAATCTCGTCTACCAAAAGATGCATGTGCATGCTTAAAACGCGTTTTCGCACGAATCCGTGCGCGGGTGCTAAAAAGAGCAGCATCGGCATGCTTAGCACGTTGTTTGGTAGAAATCCACGTGCGCGTTCTGCGAAAAGCACCATTTGCATGCACATCTTGTGGTTTTGCAGAAAACTTCAATCTCGTCTACCAAAAGATGCATGTGCATGCTTAAAACGCGTTTTCGCACGAATCCGTGCGCGGGTGCTAAAAAGAGCAGCATCGGCATGCTTAGCACGTTGTTTGGTAGAAATCCACGTGCGCGTTCTGCGAAAAGCACCATTTGCATGCACATCTTGTGGTTTTGCAGAAAACTTCAATCTCGTCTACCAAAAGATGCATGTGCATGCTTAAAACGCGTTTTCGCACAAATCCGTGCGCGGGTGCTAAAAAGAGCAGCATCGGCATGCTTAGCACGTCGTTTGGTAGAAATCCACGTGCGCGTTCTGCCAAGAGCACCATTTGCATGCACATCTTGTGGTTTTGCAGAAAACTACATCCGCGTCTACCAAAAGATGCATGTGCATGCTTCAAACGCGTTTTCGCACGAATCCGTGCGCGGGTGCTAAAAAGAGCAGCATCGGCATGCTTAGCACGTCGTTTGGTAGAAATTCACGTGCGCGTTCTGCCAAAAGCACCATTTGCATGCACATCTTGTGGTTTTGCAGAAAACTTCATCCGCGTCTACCAAAAGATGCATGTGCATGCTTAAAACGCGTTTTCGCACGAATCCGTGCGCGGGTGCTAAAAAGAGCAGCATCGGCATGCTTAGCACGTTGTTTGGTAGAAATCCACGTGCGCGTTCTGCGAAAAGCACCATTTGCATGCACATCTTGTGGTTTTGCAGAAAACTTCAATCTCGTCTACCAAAAGATGCATGTGCATGCTTAAAACGCGTTTTCGCACAAATCCGTGCGCGGGTGCTAAAAAGAGCAGCATCGGCATGCTTAGCACGTCGTTTGGTAGAAATCCACGTGCGCGTTCTGCCAAAAGCACCATTTGCATGCACATCTTGTGGTTTTGCAGAAAACTTCATCCGCGTCTACCAAAAGATGCATGTGCATGCTTAAAACGCGTTTTCGCGCGAATCCGTGCGCGGGTGCTAAAAAGAGCAGCATCGGCATGCTTAGCACGTCGTTTGGTAGAAATCCACGTGCGCGTTCTGCCAAAAGCACCATTTGCATGCACATCTTGTGGTTTTGCAGAACACTTCAATCTCGTCTACCAAAAGATGCATGTGCATGCTTAAAACGCGTTTTCGCACGAATCCGTGCGCGGGTGCTAAAAAGAGCAGCATCGGCATGCTGAGCACGTTGTTTGGTAGAAATCCACGTGCGCGTTCTGCGAAAAGCACCATTTGCATGCACATCTTGTGGTTTTGCAGAAAACTTCAATCTCGTCTACCAAAAGATGCATGTGCATGCTTAAAACGCGTTTTCGCACGAATCCGTGCCCGGGTGCTAAAAAGAGCAGCATCGGCATGCTTAGCACGTTGTTTGGTAGAAATCCACGTGCGCGTTCTGCGAAAAGCACCATTTGCATGCACATCTTGTGGTTTTGCAGAAAACTTCAATCTCGTCTACCAAAAGATGCATGTGCATGCTTAAAACGCGTTTTCGCACGAATCCGTGCGCGGGTGCTAAAAAGAGCAGCATCGGCATGCTTAGCACGTTGTTTGGTAGAAATCCACGTGCGCGTTCTGCGAAAAGCACCATTTGCATGCACATCTTGTGGTTTTGCAGAAAACTTCAATCTCGTCTACCAAAAGATGCATGTGCATGCTTAAAACGCGTTTTCGCACGAATCCGTGCGCGGGTGCTAAAAAGAGCAGCATCGGCATGCTTAGCACGTTGTTTGGTAGAAATCCACGTGCGCGTTCTGCGAAAAGCACCATTTGCATGCACATCTTGTGGTTTTGCAGAAAACTTCAATCTCGTCTACCAAAAGATGCATGTGCATGCTTAAAACGCGTTTTCGCACGAATCCGTGCGCGGGTGTTAAAAGAGCAGCATCGGCATGCTAGCACGTTGTTTGGTAGAACTCCACGTGCGCGTTCTGCGAAAAGCACCATTTGCATGCACATCTTGTGGTTTTGCAGAAAACTTCAATCTCGTCTACCAAAAGATGCATGTGCATGCTTAAAACGCGTTTTCGCACGAATCCGTGCGCGGGTGCTAAAAAGAGCAGCATCGGCATGCTTAGCACGTCGTTTGGTAGTAATTCACGTGCGCGTTCTGCCAAGAGCACCATTTGCATGCACATCTTGTGGTTTTGCAGAAAACTTCATCCGCGTCTACCAAAAGATGCATGTGCATGCTTAAAACGCGTTTTCGCACGAATCCGTGCGCGGGTGCTAAAAAGAGCAGCATCGGCATGCTTAGCACGTTGTTTGGTAGAAATCCACGTGCGCGTTCTGCGAAAAGCACCATTTGCATGCACATCTTGTGGTTTTGCAGAAAACTTCAATCTCGTCTACCAAAAGATGCATGTGCATGCTTAAAACGCGTTTTCGCACAAATCCGTGCGCGGGTGCTAAAAAGAGCAGCATCGGCATGCTTAGCACGTCGTTTGGTAGAAATCCACGTGCGCGTTCTGCCAAGAGCACCATTTGCATGCACATCTTGTGGTTTTGCAGAAAACTTCATCCGCGTCTACCAAAAGATGCATGTGCATGCTTAAAACGCGTTTTCGCACGAATCCGTGCGCGGGTGCTAAAAATAGCAGCATCGGCATGCTTAGCACGTCGTTTGGTAGAAATCCACGTACGCGTTCTGCCAAAAGCACCATTTGCATGCACATCTTGTGGTTTTGCAGAAAACTTCATCCGCGTATACCAAAAGATGCATGTGCAAGCTTAAAACGCGTTTTCGCACGAATCCGTGCGCGGGTGCTAAAGAGAGCAGCATCGGCATGCTTAGCACGTTGTTTGGTAGAAATCCACGTGCGCGTTCTACGAAAAGCACCATTTGCATGCACATCTTGTGGTTTTGCAGAAAACTTCAATCTCGTCTACCAAAAGATGCATGTGCATGCTTAAAACGCGTTTTCGCACAAATCCGTGCGCGGGTGCTAAAAAGAGCAGCATCGGCATGCTTAGCACGTTGTTTGGAAGAAATCAACGTGGGCGTTCTGCGAAAAGCACCATTTGCATGCACATCTTGTGGTTTTGCAGAAAACTTCAATCTCGTCTACCAAAAGATGCATGTGCATGCTTAAAACGCGTTTTCGCACGAATCCGTGCGCGGGTGCTAAAAAGAGCAGCATCGGCATGCTTAGCACGTCGTTTGGTAGTAATCCACGTGCGCGTTCTGCCAAGAGCACCATTTGCATGCACATCTTGTGGTTTTGCAGAAAACTTCATCCGCGTCTACCAAAAGATGCATGTGCATGCTTAAAACGCGTTTTCGCACGAATCCGTGCGCGGGTGCTAAAAAGAGCAGCATCGGCATGCTTAGCACGTTGTTTGGTAGAAATCCACGTGCGCGTTCTGCGAAAAGCACCATTTGCATGCACATCTTGTGGTTTTGCAGAAAACTTCAATCTCGTCTACCAAAAGATGCATGTGCATGCTTAAAACGCGTTTTCGCACAAATCCGTGCGCGGGTGCTAAAAAGAGCAGCATCGGCATGCTTAGCACGTCGTTTGGTAGAAATCCACGTGCGCGTTCTGCCAAGAGCACCATTTGCATGCACATCTTGTGGTTTTGCAGAAAACTTCATCCGCGTCTACCAAAAGATGCATGTGCATGCTTAAAACGCGTTTTCGCACGAATCCGTGCGCGGGTGCTAAAAAGAGCAGCATCGGCATGCTTAGCACGTCGTTTGGTAGAAATCCACGTGCGCGTTCTGCCAAAAGCACCATTTGCTTGCACATCTTGTGGTTTTGCAGAAAACTTCATCCGCGTCTACCAAAAGGTGCATGTGCAAGCTTAAAACGCGTTTTAGCACGAATCTGTGCGCGGGTGCTAAAAAGAGCAGCATCGGCATGCTTAGCACGTTGTTTGGTAGAAATCCACGTGCGCGTTCTGCGAAAAGCACCATTTGCATGCACATCTTGTGGTTTTGCAGAAAACTTCAATCTCGTCTACCAAAAGATGCATGTGCATGCTTAAAACGCGTTTTCGCACGAATCCGTGCGCGGGTGCTAAAAAGAGCAGCATCGGCGTGCTTAGCACGTTGTTTGGTAGAAATCCACGTGCGCGTTCTGCGAAAAGCACCATTTGCATGCACATCTTGTGGTTTTGCAGAAAACTTCAATCTCGTCTACCAAAAGATGCATGTGCATGCTTAAAACGCGTTTTCGCACGAATCCGTGCGCGGGTGCTAAAAAGAGCAGCATCGGCATGCTTAGCACGTCGTTTGGTAGTAATCCACGTGCGCGTTCTGCCAAGAGCACCATTTGCATGCACATCTTGTGGTTTTGCAGAAAACTTCATCCGTGTCTACCAAAAGATGCATGTGCATGCTTAAAACGCGTTTTCGCACGAATCCGTGCGCGGGTGCTAAAAAGAGCAGCATCGGCATGCTTAGCACGTTGTTTGGTAGAAATCCACGTGCGCGTTCTGCGAAAAGCACCATTTGCATGCACATCTTGTGGTTTTGCAGAAAACTTCAATCTCGTCTACCAAAAGATGCATGTGCATGCTTAAAACGCGTTTTCGCACAAATCCGTGCGCGGGTGCTAAAAAGAGCAGCATCGGCATGCTTAGCACGTCGTTTGGTAGAAATCCACGTGCGCGGTCTGCCAAGAGCACCATTTGCATGCACATCTTGTGGTTTTGCAGAAAACTTCATCCGCGTCTACCAAAAGATGCATGTGCATGCTTAAAACGCGTTTTCGCACGAATCCGTGCGCGGGTGCTAAAAATACCAGCATCGGCATGCTTAGCACGTCGTTTGGTAGAAATTCACGTGCCCGTTCTGCCAAAAGCACCATTTGCATGCACATCTTGTGGTTTTGCAGAAAACTTCATCCGCGTCTACCAAAAGATGCATGTGCATGCTTAAAACGCGTTTTCGCACAAATCCGTGCGCGGGTGCTAAAAAGAGCAGCATCGGCATGCTTAGCACTTGTTTGGTAGAAATCCACGTGGGCGTTCTGCGAAAAGCACCATTTGCATGCACATCTTGTGGTTTTGCAGAAAACTTCAATCTCGTCTACCAAAAGATGCATGTGCATGCTTAAAACGCGTTTTCGCACGAATCCGTGCGCGGGTGCTAAAAAGAGCAGCATCGGCATGCTTAGCACGTCGTTTGGTAGTAATCCACGTGCGCGTTCTGCCAAGAGCACCATTTGCATGCACATCTTGTGGTTTTGCAGAAAACTTCATCCGCGTCTACCAAAAGATGCATGTGCATGCTTAAAACGCGTTTTCGCACGAATCCGTGCGCGGGTGCTAAAAAGAGCAGCATCGGCATGCTTAGCACGTTGTTTGGTAGAAATCCACGTGCGCGTTCTGCGAAAAGCACCATTTGCATGCACATCTTGTGGTTTTGCAGAAAACTTCAATCTCGTCTACCAAAAGATGCATGTGCATGCTTAAAACGCGTTTTCGCACAAATCCGTGCGCGGGTGCTAAAAAGAGCAGCATCGGCATGCTTAGCACGTCGTTTGGTAGAAATCCACGTGCGCGTTCTGCCAAGAGCACCATTTGCATGCACATCTTGTGGTTTTGCAGAAAACTTCATCCGCGTCTACCAAAAGATGCATGTGCATGCTTAAAACGCGTTTTCGCACGAATCCGTGCGCGGGTGCTAAAAAGAGCAGCATCGGCATGCTTAGCACGTCGTTTGGTAGAAATCCACGTGCGCGTTCTGCCAAAAGCACCATTTGCTTGCACATCTTGTGGTTTTGCAGAAAACTTCATCCGCCTCTACCAAAAGATGCATGTGCAAGCTTAAAACGCGTTTTCGCACGAATCCGTGCGCTGGTGCTAAAAAGAGCAGCATCGGCATGCTTAGCACGTTGTTTGGTAGAAATCCACGTGCGCGTTCTGCGAAAAGCACCATTTGCATGCACATCTTGTGGTTTTGCAGAAAACTTCAATCTCGTCTACCAAAAGATGCATGTGCATGCTTAAAACGCGTTTTCGCACAAATCCGTGCGCGGGTGCTAAAAAGAGCAGCATGGGTATGCTTAGCACGTCGTTTGGTAGAAACCCACGTGCGCGTTCTGCCAAAAGCACCATTTGCATGCACATCTTGTGGTTTTGCAGAAAACTTCATCCGCGTCTACCAAACGATGCATGTGCATGCTTAAAACGCGTTTTCGCGCGAATCCGTGCGCGGGTGCTAAAAAGAGCAGCATCGGCATGCTTAGCACGTCGTTTGGTAGAAATCCACGTGCGCGTTCTGCCAAAAGCACCATTTGCATGCACATCTTGTGGTTTTGCAGAAAACTTCAATCTCGTCTACCAAAAGATGCCTGTGCATGCTTAAAACGCGTTTTCGCACGAATCCGTGCGCGGGTGCTAAAAAGAGCAGCATCGGCATGCTTAGCACGTTGTTTGGTAGAAATCCACGTGCGCGTTCTGCAAAAAGCACCATTTGCATGCACATCTTGTGGTTTTGCAGAAAACTTCAATCTCGTCTACCAAAAGATGCATGTGCATGCTTAAAACGCGTTTTCGCACAAATCCGTGCGCGGGTGCTAAAAAGAGCAGCATCGGCATGCTTAGCACGTCGTTTGGTAGAAATCCACGTGCGCGTTCTGCCAAGAGCACCATTTGCATGCACATCTTGTGGTTTTGCAGAAAACTTCATCCGCGTCTACCAAAAGATGCATGTGCATGCTTAAAACGCGTTTTCGCACGAATCCGTGCGCGGGTGCTAAAAAGAGCAGCATCGGCATGCTTAGCACGTCGTTTGGTAGAAATCCACGTGCGCGTTCTGCCAAAAGCACCATTTGCTTGCACATCTTGTGGTTTTGCAGAAAACTTCATCCGCCTCTACCAAAAGATGCATGTGCAAGCTTAAAACGCGTTTTCGCACGAATCCGTGCGCGGGTGCTAAAAAGAGCAGCATCGGCATGCTTAGCACGTTGTTTGGTAGAAATCCACGTGCGCGTTCTGCGAAAAGCACCATTTGCATGCACATCTTGTGGTTTTGCAGAAAACTTCAATCTCGTCTACCAAAAGATGCATGTGCATGCTTAAAACGCGTTTTCGCACAAATCCGTGCGCGGGTGCTAAAAAGAGCAGCATGGGTATGCTTAGCACGTCGTTTGGTAGAAATCCACGTGCGCGTTCTGCCAAAAGCACCATTTGCATGCACATCTTGTGGTTTTGCAGAAAACTTCATCCGCGTCTACCAAACGATGCATGTGCATGCTTAAAACGCGTTTTCGCGCGAATCCGTGCGCGGGTGCTAAAAAGAGCAGCATCGGCATGCTTAGCACGTCGTTTGGTAGAAATCCACGTGCGCGTTCTGCCAAAAGCACCATTTGCATGCACATCTTGTGGTTTTGCAGAAAACTTCAATCTCGTCTACCAAAAGATGCCTGTGCATGCTTAAAACGCGTTTTCGCACGAATCCGTGCGCGGGTGCTAAAAAGAGCAGCATCGGCATGCTTAGCACGTTGTTTGGTAGAAATCCACGTGCGCGTTCTGCGAAAAGCACCATTTGCATGCACATCTTGTGGTTTTGCAGAAAACTTCAATCTCGTCTACCAAAAGATGCATGTGCATGCTTAAAACGCGTTTTCGCACGAATCCGTGCGCGGGTGCTAAAAAGACCAGCATCGGCATGCTTAGCACGTTGTTTGGTAGAAATCCACGTGCGCGTTCTGCGAAAAGCACCATTTGCATGCACATCTTGTGGTTTTGCAGAAAACTTCAATCTCGTCTACCAAAAGATGCATGTGCATGCTTAAAACGCGTTTTCGCACAAATCCGTGCGCGGGTGCTAAAAAGAGCAGCATCGGCATGCTTAGCACGTTGTTTGGTAGAAATCCACGTGGGCGTTCTGCGAAAAGCACCATTTGCATGCACATCTTGTGGTTTTGCAGAAAACTTCAATCTCGTCTACCAAAAGATGCATGTGCATGCTTAAAACGCGTTTTCGCACGAATCCGTGCGCGGGTGCTAAAAAGAGCAGTATCGGCATGCTTAGCACGTTGTTTGGTAGAAATCCACGTGCGCGTTCTGCGAAAAGCACCATTTGCATGCACATCTTGTGGTTTTGCAGAAAACTTCAATCTCGTCTACCAAAAGATGCATGTGCATGCTTAAAACGCGTTTTCGCACAAATCCGTGCGCGGGTGCTAAAAAGAGCAGCATCGGCACGCTTAGCACGTCGTTTGGTAGAAATCCACGTGCGCGTTCTGCCAAGAGCACCATTTGCATGCACATCTTGTGGTTTTGCAGAAAACTTCATCCGCGTCTACCAAAAGATGCATGTGCATGCTTCAAACGCGTTTTCGCACGAATCCGTGCGCGGGTGCTAAAAAGAGCAGCATCGGCATGCTTAGCACGTTGTTTGGTAGAAATCTACGTGCGCGTTCTGCGAAAAGCACCATTTGCATGCACATCTTGTGGTTTTGCAGAAAACTTCAATCTCGTCTACCAAAAGATGCATGTGCATGCTTAAAACGCGTTTTCGCACAAATCCGTGCGCGGGTGCTAAAAAGAGCAGCATGGGTATGCTTAGCACGTCGTTTGGTAGAAATCCACGTGCGCGTTCTGCCAAAAGCACCATTTGCATGCACATCTTGTGGTTTTGCAGAAAACTTCATCCGCGTCTACCAAACGATGCATGTGCATGCTTAAAACGCGTTTTCGCGCGAATCCGTGCGCGGGTGCTAAAAAGAGCAGCATCGGCATGCTTAGCACGTCGTTTGGTAGAAATCCACGTGCGCGTTCTGCCAAAAGCACCATTTGCATGCACATCTTGTGGTTTTGCAGAAAACTTCAATCTCGTCTACCAAAAGATGCCTGTGCATGCTTAAAACGCGTTTTCGCACGAATCCGTGCGCGGGTGCTAAAAAGAGCAGCATCGGCATGCTTAGCACGTTGTTTGGTAGAAATCCACGTGCGCGTTCTGCGAAAAGCACCATTTGCATGCACATCTTGTGGTTTTGCAGAAAACTTCAATCTCGTCTACCAAAAGATGCATGTGCATGCTTAAAACGCGTTTTCGCACGAATCCGTGCGCGGGTGCTAAAAAGACCAGCATCGGCATGCTTAGCACGTTGTTTGGTAGAAATCCACGTGCGCGTTCTGCGAAAAGCACCATTTGCATGCACATCTTGTGGTTTTGCAGAAAACTTCAATCTCGTCTACCAAAAGATGCATGTGCATGCTTAAAACGCGTTTTCGCACAAATCCGTGCGCGGGTGCTAAAAAGAGCAGCATCGGCATGCTTAGCACGTTGTTTGGTAGAAATCTACGTGGGCGTTCTGCGAAAAGCACCATTTGCATGCACATCTTGTGGTTTTGCAGAAAACTTCAATCTCGTCTACCAAAAGATGCATGTGCATGCTTAAAACGCGTTTTCGCACGAATCCGTGCGCGGGTGCTAAAAAGAGCAGCATCGGCATGCTTAGCACGTTGTTTGGTAGAAATCCACGTGCGCGTTCTGCGAAAAGCACCATTTGCATGCACATCTTGTGGTTTTGCAGAAAACTTCAATCTCGTCTACCAAAAGATGCATGTGCATGCTTAAAACGCGTTTTCGCACAAATCCGTGCGCGGGTGCTAAAAAGAGCAGCATCGGCACGCTTAGCACGTCGTTTGGTAGAAATCCACGTGCGCGTTCTGCCAAGAGCACCATTTGCATGCACATCTTGTGGTTTTGCAGAAAACTTCATCCGCGTCTACCAAAAGATGCATGTGCATGCTTCAAACGCGTTTTCGCACGAATCCGTGCGCGGGTGCTAAAAAGAGCAGCATCGGCATGCTTAGCACGTCGTTTGGTAGAAATCCACGTGCGCGTTCTGCCAAAAGCACCATTTGCATGCACATCTTGTGGTTTTGCAGAAAACTTCATCCGCGTCTACCAAAAGATGCATGTGCATGCTTAAAACGCGTTTTCGCACGAATCCGTGCGCGGGTGCTAAAAAGAGCAGCATCGGCATGCTTAGCACGTTTTTTGGTAGAAATCCACGTGCGCGTTCTGCGAAAAGCACCATTTGCATGCACATCTTGTGGTTTTGCAGAAAACTTCATCCGCGTCTACCAAAAGATGCATGTGCATGCTTAAAACGCGTTTTCGCGCGAATCCGTGCGCGGGTGCTAAAAAGAGCAGCATCGGCATGCTTAGCACGTCGTTTGGTAGAAATCCACGTGCGCGTTCTGCCAAAAGCACCATTTGCATGCACATCTTGTGGTTTTGCAGAAAACTTCAATCTCGTCTACCAAAAGATGCATGTGCATGCTTAAAACGCGTTTTCGCACGAATCCGTGCGCGGGTGCTAAAAAGAGCAGCATCGGCATGCTTAGCACGTTGTTTGGTAGAAATCCACGTGCGCGTTCTGCGAAAAGCACCATTTGCATGCACATCTTGTGGTTTTGCAGAAAACTTCAATCTCGTCTACCAAAAGATGCATGTGCATGCTTAAAACGCGTTTTCGCACGAATCCGTGCGCGGGTGCTAAAAAGAGCAGCATCGGCATGCTTAGCAGGTTGTTTGGTAGAAATCCACGTGCGCGTTCTGCGAAAAGCACCATTTGCATGCACATCTTGTGGTTTTGCAGAAAACTTCAATCTCGTCTACCAAAAGATGCATGTGCATGCTTAAAACGCGTTTTCGCACGAATCCGTGCGCGGGTGCTAAAAAGAGCAGCATCGGCATGCTTAGCACGTTGTTTGGTAGAAATCCACGTGCGCGTTCTGCGAAAAGCACCATTTGCATGCACATCTTGTGGTTTTGCAGAAAACTTCAATCTCGTCTACCAAAAGATGCATGTGCATGCTTAAAACGCGTTTTCGCACGAATCCGTGCGCGGGTGCTAAAAAGAGCAGCATCGGCATGCTTAGCACGTTGTTTGGTAGAAATCCACGTGCGCGTTCTGCGAAAAGCACCATTTGCATGCACATCTTGTGGTTTTGCAGAAAACTTCAATCTCGTCTACCAAAAGATGCATGTGCATGCTTAAAACGCGTTTTCGCACGAATCCGTGCGCGGGTGCTAAAAAGAGCAGCATCGGCATGCTTAGCACGTTGTTTGGTAGAAATCCACGTGCGCGTTCTGCGAAAAGCACCATTTGCATGCACATCTTGTGGTTTTGCAGAAAACTTCAATCTCGTCTACCAAAAGATGCATGTGCATGCTTAAAACGCGTTTTCGCACGAATCCGTGCGCGGGTGCTAAAAAGAGCAGCATCGGCATGCTTAGAACGTTGTTTGGTAGAAATCCACGTGCGCGTTCTGCGAAAAGCACCATTTGCATGCACATCTTGTGGTTTTGCAGAAAACTTCAATCTCGTCTACCAAAAGATGCATGTGCATGCTTAAAACGCGTTTTCGCACGAATCCGTGCCCGGGTGCTAAAAAGAGCAGCATCGGCATGCTTAGCACGTTGTTTGGTAGAAATCCACGTGCGCGTTCTGCGAAAAGCACCATTTGCATGCACATCTTGTGGTTTTGCAGAAAACTTCAATCTCGTCTACCAAAAGATGCATGCGCATGCTTAAAACGCGTTTTCGCACGAATCCGTGCGCGGGTGCTAAAAAGAGCAGCATCGGCATGCTTAGCACGTTGTTTGGTAGAAATCCACGTGGGCGTTCTGCGAAAAGCACCATTTGCATGCACATCTTGTGGTTTTGCAGAAAACTTCAATCTCGTCTACCAAAAGATGCATGTGCATGCTTAAAACGCGTTTTCGCACGAATCCGTGCGCGGGTGCTAAAAAGAGCAGCATCGGCATGCTTAGAACGTTGTTTGGTAGAAATCCACGTGCGCGTTCTGCGAAAAGCACCATTTGCATGCACATCTTGTGGTTTTGCAGAAAACTTCAATCTCGTCTACCAAAAGATGCATGTGCATGCTTAAAACGCGTTTTCGCACGAATCCGTGCCCGGGTGCTAAAAAGAGCAGCATCGGCATGCTTAGCACGTTGTTTGGTAGAAATCCACGTGCGCGTTCTGCGAAAAGCACCATTTGCATGCACATCTTGTGGTTTTGCAGAAAACTTCAATCTCGTCTACCAAAAGATGCATGCGCATGCTTAAAACGCGTTTTCGCACGAATCCGTGCGCGGGTGCTAAAAAGAGCAGCATCGGCATGCTTAGCACGTTGTTTGGTAGAAATCCACGTGCGCGTTCTGCGAAAAGCACCACTTGCATGCACATCTTGTGGTTTTGCAGAAAACTTCAATCTCGTCTACCAAAAGATGCATGTGCATGCTTAAAACGCGTTTTCGCACGAATCCGTGCGCGGGTGCTAAAAAGAGCAGCATCGGCATGCTTAGCACGTTGCTTGGTAGAAATCCGCGTGCGCGTTCTGCGAAAAGCACCATTTGCATGCACATCTTGTGGTTTTGCAGAAAACTTCAATCTCGTCTACCAAAAGATGCATGTGCATGCTTAAAACGCGTTTTCGCACGAATCCGTGCGCGGGTGCTAAAAAGAGCAGCATCGGCATGCTTAGCACGTTGTTTGGTAGAAATCCACGTGCGCGTTCTGCGAAAAGCACCATTTGCATGCACATCTTGTGGTTTTGCAGAAAACTTCAATCTCGTCTACCAAAAGATGCATGTGCATGCTTAAAACGCGTTTTCGCACGAATCCGTGCGCGGGTGCTAAAAAGAGCAGCATCGGCATGCTTAGCACGTCGTTTGGTAGTAATCCACGTGCGCGTTCTGCCAAGAGCACCATTTGCATGCACATCTTGTGGTTTTGCAGAAAACTTCATCCGCGTCTACCAAAAGATGCATGTGCATGCTTAAAACGCGTTTTCGCACGAATCCGTGCGCGGGTGCTAAAAAGAGCAGCATCGGCATGCTTAGCACGTTGTTTGGTAGAAATCCACGTGCGCGTTCTGCGAAAAGCACCATTTGCATGCACATCTTGTGGTTTTGCAGAAAACTTCAATCTCGTCTACCAAAAGATGCATGTGCATGCTTAAAACGCGTTTTCGCACGAATCCGTGCGCGGGTGCTAAAAAGAGCAGCATCTGCATGCTTAGCACGTCGTTTGGTAGTAATCCACGTGCGCGTTCTGCCAAGAGCACCATTTGCATGCACATCTTGTGGTTTTGCAGAAAACTTCATCCGCGTCTACCAAAAGATGCATGTGCATGCTTAAAACGCGTTTTCGCAAGAATCCGTGCGCGGGTGCTAAAAAGAGCAGCATCGGCATGCTTAGCACGTTGTTTGGTAGAAATCCACGTGCGCGTTCTGCGAAAAGCACCATTTGCATGCACATCTTGTGGTTTTGCAGAAAACTTCAATCTCGTCTACCAAAGATGCATGTGCGTGCTTAAAACGCGTTTTCGCAAGAATCCGTGCGCGGGTGCTAAAAAGAGCAGCATCGGCATGCTTAGCACGTCGTTTGGTAGTAATCCACGTGCGCGTTCTGCCAAGAGCACCATTTGCATGCACATCTTGTGGTTTTGCAGAAAACTTCATCCGCGTCTACCAAAAGATGCATGTGCATGCTTAAAACGCGTTTTCGCACGAATCCGTGCGCGGGTGCTAAAAAGAGCAGCATCGGCATGCTTAGCACGTTGTTTGGTAGAAATCCACGTGCGCGTTCTGCGAAAAGCACCATTTGCATGCACATCTTGTGGTTTTGCAGAAAACTTCAATCTCGTCTACCAAAGATGCATGTGCGTGCTTAAAACGCGTTTTCGCAAGAATCCGTGCGCGGGTGCTAAAAAGAGCAGCATCGGCATGCTTAGCACGTTGTTTGGTAGAAATCCACGTGCGCGTTCTGCGAAAAGCACCATTTGCATGCACATCTTGTGGTTTTGCAGAAAACTTCAATCTCGTCTACCAAAAGATGCATGTGCATGCTTAAAACGCGTTTTCGCACGAATCCGTGCGCGGGTGCTAAAAAGAGCAGCATCGGCATGCTTAGCACGTTGTTTGGTAGAAATCCACGTGCGCGTTCTGCGAAAAGCACCATTTGCATGCACATCTTGTGGTTTTGCAGAAAACTTCAATCCCGTCTACCAAAAGATGCATGTGCATGCTTAAAACGCGTTTTCGCACAAATCCGTGCGCGGGTGCTAAAAAGAGCAGCATCGGCATGCTTAGCACGTTGTTTGGTAGAAATCAACGTGGGCGTTCTGCGAAAAGCACCATTGGCATGCACATCTTGTGGTTTTGCAGAAAACTTCAATCTCGTCTACCAAAAGATGCATGTGCATGCTTAAAACGCGTTTTCGCACGAATCCGTGCGCGGGTGCTAAAAAGAGCAGCATCGGCATGCTTAGAACGTTGTTTGGTAGAAATCCACGTGCGCGTTCTTCGAAAAGCACCATTTGCATGCACATCTTGTGGTTTTGCAGAAAACTTCAATCTCGTCTACCAAAAGATGCATGTGCATGCTTAAAACGCGTTTTCGCACGAATCCGTGCCCGGGTGCTAAAAAGAGCAGCATCGGCATGCTTAGCACGTTGTTTGGTAGAAATCCACGTGCGCGTTCTGCGAAAAGCACCATTTGCATGCACATCTTGTGGTTTTGCAGAAAACTTCAATCTCGTCTACCAAAAGATGCATGTGCATGCTTAAAACGCGTTTTCGCACGAATCCGTGCGCGGGTGCTAAAAAGAGCAGCATCGGCATGCTTAGCACGTTTTTTGGTAGAAATCCACGTGCGCGTTCTGCGAAAAGCACCATTTGCATGCACATCTTGTGGTTTTGCAGAAAACTTCAATCTCGTCTACCAAAAGATGCATGTGCATGCTTAAAACGCGTTTTCGCACGAATCCGTGCGCGGGTGCTAAAAAGAGCAGCATCGGCATGCTTAGCACGTTGTTTGGTAGAAATCCACGTGCGCGTTCTGCGAAAAGCACCATTTGCATGCACATCTTGTGGTTTTGCAGAAAACTTCAATCTCGTCTACCAAAAGATGAATGTGCATGCTTAAAACGCGTTTTCGCACAAATCCGTGCGCGGGTGCTAAAAAGAGCAGCATCGGCACGCTTAGCACGTCGTTTGGTAGAAATCCACGTGCGCGTTCTGCCAAGAGCACCATTTGCATGCACATCTTGTGGTTTTGCAGAAAACTTCATCCGCGTCTACCAAAAGATGCATGTGCATGCTTCAAACGCGTTTTCGCACGAATCCGTGCGCGGGTGCTAAAAAGAGCAGCATCGGCATGCTTAGCACGTTGTTTGGTAGAAATCCACGTGCGCGTTCTGCGAAAAGCACCATTTGCATGCACATCTTGTGGTTTTGCAGAAAACTTCATCCGCGTCTACCAAAAGATGCATGTGCATGCTTAAAACGCGTTTTCGCGCGAATCCGTGCGCGGGTGCTAAAAAGAGCAGCATCGGCATGCTTAGCACGTCGTTTGGTAGAAATCCACGTGCGCGTTCTGCCAAAAGCACCATTTGCATGCACATCTTGTGGTTTTGCAGAAAACTTCAATCTCGTCTACCAAAAGATGCATGTGCATGCTTAAAACGCGTTTTCGCACGAATCCGTGCGCGGGTGCTAAAAAGAGCAGCATCGGCATGCTGAGCACGTTGTTTGGTAGAAATCCACGTGCGCGTTCTGCGAAAAGCACCATTTGCATGCACATCTTGTGGTTTTGCAGAAAACTTCAATCTCGTCTACCAAAAGATGCATGTGCATGCTTAAAACGCGTTTTCGCACGAATCCGTGCGCGGGTGCTAAAAAGAGCAGCATCGGAATGCTTAGCACGTTGTTTGGTAGAAATCCACGTGCGCGTTCTGCGAAAAGCACCATTTGCATGCACATCTTGTGGTTTTGCAGAAAACTTCAATCTCGTCTACCAAAAGATGCATGTGCATGCTTAAAACGCGTTTTCGCACGAATCCGTGCGCGGGTGCTAAAAAGAGCAGCATCGGCATGCTGAGCACGTTGTTTGGTAGAAATCCACGTGCGCGTTCTGCGAAAAGCACCATTTGCATGCACATCTTGTGGTTTTGCAGAAAACTTCAATCTCGTCTACCAAAAGATGCATGTGCATGCTTAAAACGCGTTTTCGCACGAATCCGTGCGCGGGTGCTAAAAAGAGCAGCATCGGCATGCTTAGCACGTTGTTTGGTAGAAATCCACGTGCGCGTTCTGCGAAAAGCACCATTTGCATGCACATCTTGTGGTTTTGCAGAAAACTTCAATCTCGTCTACCAAAAGATGCATGTGCATGCTTAAAACGCGTTTTCGCACGAATCCGTGCGCTGGTGCTAAAAAGAGCAGCATCGGCATGCTTAGCACGTTGTTTGGTAGAAATCCACGTGCGCGTTCTGCGAAAAGCACCATTTGCATGCACATCTTGTGGTTTTGCAGAAAACTTCAATCTCGTCTACCAAAAGATGCATGTGCATGCTTAAAACGCGTTTTCGCACAAATCCGTGCGCGGGTGCTAAAAAGAGCAGCATCGGCAAGCTTAGCACGTTTTTTGGTAGAAATCCACGTGGGCGTTCTGCGAAAAGCACCATTTGCATGCACATCTTGTGGTTTTGCAGAAAACTTGAATCTCGTCTACCAAAAGATGCATGTGCATGCTTAAAACGCGTTTTCGCACGAATCCGTGCGCGGGTGCTAAAAAGAGCAGCATCGGCATGCTTAGCACGTTGTTTGGTAGAAATCCACGTGCGCGTTCTGCGAAAAGCACCATTTGCATGCACATCTTGTGGTTTTGCAGAAAACTTCAATCTCGTCTACCAAAAGATGCATGTGCATGCTTAAAACGCGTTTTCGCACGAATCCGTGCGCGGGTGCTAAAAAGAGCAGCATCGGCATGGTTAGCACGTTGTTTGGTAGAAATCCACGTGCGCGTTCTGCGAAAAGCACCATTTGCATGCACATCTTGTGGTTTTGCAGAAAACTTCAATCTCGTCTACCAAAAGATGCATGTGCATGCTTAAAACGCGTTTTCGCACGAATCCGTGCGCGGGTGCTAAAAAGAGCAGCATCGGCATGCTTAGCACGTTGTTTGGTAGAAATCCACGTGCGCGTTCTGCGAAAAGCACCATTTGCATGCACATCTTGTGGTTTTGCAGAAAACTTCAATCTCGTCTACCAAAAGATGCATGTGCATGCTTAAAACGCGTTTTCGCACGAATCCGTGCGCGGGTGCTAAAAAGAGCAGCATCGGCATGCTTAGAACGTTGTTTGGTAGAAATCCACGTGCGCGTTGTGCGAAAAGCACCATTTGCATGCACATCTTGTGGTTTTGCAGAAAACTTCAATCTCGTCTACCAAAAGATGCATGTGCATGCTTAAAACGCGTTTTCGCACAAATCCGTGCGCGGGTGCTAAAAAGAGCAGCATCGGCATGCTTAGCACGTTGTTTGGTAGAAATCCACGTGGGCGTTCTGCGAAAAGCACCATTTGCATGCACATCTTGTGGTTTTGCAGAAAACTTCAATCTCGTCTACCAAAAGATGCATGTGCATGCTTAAAACGCGTTTTCGCACGAATCCGTGCGCGGGTGCTAAAAAGAGCAGCATCGGCATGCTTAGCACGTTGTTTGGTAGAAATCCACGTGCGCGTTCTGCGAAAAGCACCATTTGCATGCACATCTTGTGGTTTTGCAGAAAACTTCAATCTCGTCTACCAAAAGATGCATGTGCATGCTTAAAACGCGTTTTCGCATGAATCCGTGCGCGGGTGCTAAAAAGAGCAGCATCGGCATGCTTAGCACGTCGTTTGGTAGTAATCCACGTGCGCGTTCTGCCAAGAGCACCATTTGCATGCACATCTTGTGGTTTTGCAGAAAACTTCATCCGCGTCTACCAAAAGATGCATGTGCATGCTTAAAACGCGTTTTCGCACGAATCCGTGCGCGGGTGCTAAAAAGAGCAGCATCGGCATGCTTAGCACGTTGTTTGGTAGAAATCCACGTGCGCGTTCTGCGAAAAGCACCATTTGCATGCACATCTTGTGGTTTTGCAGAAAACTTCAATCTCGTCTACCAAAAGATGCATGT
Source organism: Dermacentor andersoni (assembly GCF_023375885.2). Lineage (NCBI taxonomy): Eukaryota > Metazoa > Arthropoda > Arachnida > Ixodida > Ixodidae > Dermacentor > Dermacentor andersoni. The sequence goes on from NW_027314808.1 coordinate 48,173, forward strand.
GCATGCTTAAAACGCGTTTTCGCACAAATCCGTGCGCGGGTGCTAAAAAGAGCAGCATCGGCATGCTTAGCACGTTGTTTGGTAGAAATCCACGTGGGCGTTCTGCGAAAAGCACCATTTGCATGCACATCTTGTGGTTTTGCAGAAAACTTCAATCTCGTCTACCAAAAGATGCATGTGCATGCTTAAAACGCGTTTTCGCACGAATCCGTGCGCGGGTGCTAAAAAGAGCAGCATCGGCATGCTTAGCACGTTGTTTGGTAGAAATCCACGTGCGCGTTCTGCGAACAGCACCATTTGCATGCACATCTTGTGGTTTTGCAGAAAACTTCAATCTCGTCTACCAAAAGTTGCATGTGCATGCTTAAAACGCGTTTTCGCACGAATCCGTGCGCGGGTGCTAAAAAGAGCAGCATCGGCATGCTTAGCACGTTGTTTGGTAGAAATCCACGTGCGCGTTCTGCGAAAAGCACCATTTGCATGCACATCTTGTGGTTTTGCAGAAAACTTCAATCTCGTCTACCAAAAGATGCATGTGCATGCTTAAAACGCGTTTTCGCACAAATCCGTGCGCGGGTGCTAAAAAGAGCAGCATCGGCACGCTTAGCACGTCGTTTGGTAGAAATCCACGTGCGCGTTCTGCCAAGAGCACCATTTGCATGCACATCTTGTGGTTTTGCAGAAAACTTCATCCGCGTCTACCAAAAGATGCATGTGCATGCTTCAAACGCGTTTTCGCACGAATCCGTGCGCGGGTGCTAAAAAGAGCAGCATCGGCATGCTTAGCACGTCGTTTGGTAGAAATCCACGTGCGCGTTCTGCCAAAAGCACCATTTGCATGCACATCTTGTGGTTTTGCAGAAAACTTCATCCGCGTCTACCAAAAGATGCATGTGCATGCTTAAAACGCGTTTTCGCACGAATCCGTGCGCGGGTGCTAAAAAGAGCAGCATCGGCATGCTTAGCACGTTGTTTGGTAGACATCCACGTGCGCGTTCTGCGAAAAGCACCATTTGCATGCACATCTTGTGGTTTTGCAGAAAACTTCATCCGCGTCTACCAAAAGATGCATGTGCATGCTTAAAACGCGTTTTCGCGCGAATCCGTGCGCGGGTGCTAAAAAGAGCAGCATCGGCATGCTTAGCACGTCGTTTGGTAGAAATCCACGTGCGCGTTCTGCCAAAAGCACCATTTGCATGCACATCTTGTGGTTTTGCAGAAAACTTCAATCTCGTCTACCAAAAGATGCATGTGCATGCTTAAAACGCGTTTTCGCACGAATCCGTGCGCGGGTGCTAAAAAGAGCAGCATCGGCATGGTTAGCACGTTGTTTGGTAGAAATCCACGTGCGCGTTCTGCGAAAAGCACCATTTGCATGCACATCTTGTGGTTTTGCAGAAAACTTCAATCTCGTCTACCAAAAGATGCATGTGCATGCTTAAAACGCGTTTTCGCACGAATCCGTGCGCGGGTGCTAAAAAGAGCAGCATCGGCATGCTTAGCACGTTGTTTGGTAGAAATCCACGTGCGCGTTCTGCGAAAAGCACCATTTGCATGCACATCTTGTGGTTTTGCAGAAAACTTCAATCTCGTCTACCAAAAGATGCATGTGCATGCTTAAAACGCGTTTTCGCACAAATCCGTGCGCGGGTGCTAAAAAGAGCAGCATCGGCATGCTTAGCACGTTGTTTGGTAGAAATCCACGTGGGCGTTCTGCGAAAAGCACCATTTGCATGCACATCTTGTGGTTTTGCAGAAAACTTCAATCTCGTCTACCAAAAGATGCATGTGCATGCTTAAAACGCGTTTTCGCACGAATCCGTGCGCGGGTGCTAAAAAGAGTAGCATCGGCATGCTTAGAACGTTGTTTGCTAGAAATCCACGTGCGCGTTGTGCGAAAAGCACCATTTGCATGCACATCTTGTGGTTTTGCAGAAAACTTCAATCTCGTCTACCAAAAGATGCATGTGCATGCTTAAAACGCGTTTTCGCGCGAATCCGTGCCCGGGTGCTAAAAAGAGCAGCATCGGCATGCTTAGCACGTTGTTTGGTAGAAATCCACGTGCGCGTTCTGCGAAAAGCACCATTTGCATGCACATCTTGTGGTTTTGCAGAAAACTTCAATCTCGTCTACCAAAAGATGCATGTGCATGCTTAAAACGCGTTTTCGCACAAATCCGTGCGCGGGTGCTAAAAAGAGCAGCATCGGCATGCTTAGCACGTTGTTTGGTAGAAATCCACGTGGGCGTTCTGCGAAAAGCACCATTTGCATGCACATCTTGTGGTTTTGCAGAAAACTTCAATCTCGTCTACCAAAAGATGCATGTGCATGCTTAAAACGCGTTTTCGCACGAATCCGTGCGCGGGTGCTAAAAAGAGCAGCATCGGCATGCTTAGAACGTTGTTTGGTAGAAATCCACGTGCGCGTCGTGCGAAAAGCACCATTTGCATGCACATCTTGTGGTTTTGCAGAAAACTTCAATCTCGTCTACCAAAAGATGCATGTGCATGCTTAAAACGCGTTTTCGCGCGAATCCGTGCCCGGGTGCTAAAAAGAGCAGCATCGGCATGCTTAGCACGTTGTTTGGTAGAAATCCACGTGCGCGTTCTGCGAAAAGCACCATTTGCATGCACATCTTGTGGTTTTGCAGAAAACTTCAATCTCGTCTACCAAAAGATGCATGTGCATGCTTAAAACGCGTTTTCGCACGAGTCCGTGCGCGGGTGCTAAAAAGAGCAGCATCGGCATGCTTAGCACGTTGTTTGGTAGAAATCCACGTGCGCGTTCTGCGAAAAGCACCATTTGCATGCACATCTTGTGGTTTTGCAGAAAACTTCAATCTCGTCTACCAAAAGATGCATGTGCATGCTTAAAACGCGTTTTCGCACAAATCCGTGCGCGGGTGCTAAAAAGAGCAGCATCGGCATGCTTAGCACGTTGTTTGGTAGAAATCCACGTGCGCGTTCTGCGAAAAGCACCATTTGCATGCACATCTTGTGGTTTTGCAGAAAACTTCAATCTCGTCTACCAAAAGATGCATGTGCATGCTTAAAACGCGTTTTCGCACGAATCCGTGCGCGGGTGCTAAAAAGAGCAGCATCGGCATGCTTAGCACGTTGTTTGGTAGAAATCCACGTGCGCGTTCTGCGAAAAGCACCATTTGCATGCACATCTTGTGGTTTTGCAGAAAACTTCAATCTCGTCTACCAAAAGATGCATGTGCATGCTTAAAACGTGTTTTCGCACGAATCCCTGCGCGGGTGCTAAAAAGAGCAGCATCGGCATGCTTAGCACGTCGTTTGGTAGTAATCCACGTGCGCGTTCTGCCAAGAGCACCATTTGCATGCACATCTTGTGGTTTTGCAGAAAACTTCATCCGCGTCTACCAAAAGATGCATGTGCATGCTTAAAACGCGTTTTCGCACGAATCCGTGCGCGGGTGCTAAAAAGAGCAGCATCGGCATGCTTAGCACGTTGTTTGGTAGAAATCCACGTGCGCGTTCTGCGAAAAGCACCATTTGCATGCACATCTTGTGGTTTTGCAGAAAACTTCATCCGCGTCTACCAAAAGATGCATGTGCATGCTTAAAACGCGTTTTCGCGCGAATCCGTGCGCGGGTGCTAAAAAGAGCAGCATCGGCTTGCTTAGCACGTCGTTTGGTAGAAATCCACGTGCGCGTTCTGCCAAAAGCACCATTTGCATGCACATCTTGTGGTTTTGCAGAAAACTTCAATCTCGTCTACCAAAAGATGCATGTGCATGCTTAAAACGCGTTTTCGCACGAATCCGTGCGCGGGTGCTAAAAAGAGCAGCATCGGCATGGTTAGCACGTTGTTTGGTAGAAATCCACGTGCGCGTTCTGCGAAAAGCACCATTTGCATGCACATCTTGTGGTTTTGCAGAAAACTTCAATCTCGTCTACCAAAAGATGCATGTGCATGCTTAAAACGCGTTTTCGCACGAATCCGTGCGCGGGTGCTAAAAAGAGCAGCATCGGCATGCTTAGCACGTTGTTTGGTAGAAATCCACGTGCGCGTTCTGCGAAAAGCACCATTTGCATGCACATCTTGTGGTTTTGCAGAAAACTTCAATCTCGTCTACCAAAAGATGCATGTGCATGCTTAAAACGCGTTTTCGCACAAATCCGTGCGCGGGTGCTAAAAAGAGCAGCATCGGCATGCTTAGCACGTTGTTTGGTAGAAATCCACGTGGGCGTTCTGCGAAAAGCACCATTTGCATGCACATCTTGTGGTTTTGCAGAAAACTTCAATCTCGTCTACCAAAAGATGCATGTGCATGCTTAAAACGCGTTTTCGCACGAATCCGTGCGCGGGTGCTAAAAAGAGCAGCATCGGCATGCTTAGAACGTTGTTTGGTAGAAATCCACGTGCGCGTTGTGCGAAAAGCACCATTTGCATGCACATCTTGTGGTTTTGCAGAAAACTTCAATCTCGTCTACCAAAAGATGCATGTGCATGCTTAAAACGCGTTTTCGCGCGAATCCGTGCCCGGGTGCTAAAAAGAGCAGCATCGGCATGCTTAGCACGTTGTTTGGTAGAAATCCACGTGCGCGTTCTGCGAAAAGCACCATTTGCATGCACATCTTGTGGTTTTGCAGAAAACTTCAATCTCGTCTACCAAAAGATGCATGTGCATGCTTAAAACGCGTTTTCGCACAAATCCGTGCGCGGGTGCTAAAAAGAGCAGCATCGGCATGCTTAGCACGTTGTTTGGTAGAAATCCACGTGGGCGTTCTGCGAAAAGCACCATTTGCATGCACATCTTGTGGTTTTGCAGAAAACTTCAATCTCGTCTACCAAAAGATGCATGTGCATGCTTAAAACGCGTTTTCGCACGAATCCGTGCGCGGGTGCTAAAAAGAGCAGCATCGGCATGCTTAGAACGTTGTTTGGTAGAAATCCACGTGCGCGTTGTGCGAAAAGCACCATTTGCATGCACATCTTGTGGTTTTGCAGAAAACTTCAATCTCGTCTACCAAAAGATGCATGTGCATGCTTAAAACGCGTTTTCGCGCGAATCCGTGCCCGGGTGCTAAAAAGAGCAGCATCGGCATGCTTAGCACGTTGTTTGGTAGAAATCCACGTGCGCGTTCTGCGAAAAGCACCATTTGCATGCACATCTTGTGGTTTTGCAGAAAACTTCAATCTCGTCTACCAAAAGATGCATGTGCATGCTTAAAACGCGTTTTCGCACGAGTCCGTGCGCGGGTGCTAAAAAGAGCAGCATCGGCATGCTTAGCACGTTGTTTGGTGGAAATCCACGTGCGCGTTCTGCGAAAAGCACCATTTGCATGCACATCTTGTGGTTTTGCAGAAAACTTCAATCTCGTCTACCAAAAGATGCATGTGCATGCTTAAAACGCGTTTTCGCACAAATCCGTGCGCGGGTGCTAAAAAAAGCAGCATCGGCATGCTTAGCACGTTGTTTGGTAGAAATCCACGTGGGCGTTCTGCGAAAAGCACCATTTGCATGCACATCTTGTGGTTTTGCAGAAAACTTCAATCTCGTCTACCAAAAGATGCATGTGCATGCTTAAAACGCGTTTTCGCACGAATCCGTGCGCGGGTGCTAAAAAGAGCAGCATCGGCATGCTTAGCACGTTGTTTGGTAGAAATCCACGTGCGCGTTCTGCGAAAAGCACCATTTGCATGCACATCTTGTGGTTTTGCAGAAAACTTCAATCTCGTCTACCAAAAGTTGCATGTGCATGCTTAAAACGCGTCTTCGCACGAATCCGTGCGCGGGTGCTAAAAAGAGCAGCATCGGCATGCTTAGCACGTTGTTTGGTAGAAATCCACGTGCGCGTTCTGCGAAAAGCACCATTTGCATGCACATCTTGTGGTTTTGCAGAAAACTTCAATCTCGTCTACCAAAAGATGCATGTGCATGCTTAAAACGCGTTTTCGCACAAATCCGTGCGCGGGTGCTAAAAAGAGCAGCATCGGCACGCTTAGCACGTCGTTTGGTAGAAATCCACGTGCGCGTTCTGCCAAGAGCACCATTTGCATGCACATCTTGTGGTTTTGCAGAAAACTTCATCCGCGTCTACCAAAAGATGCATGTGCATGCTTCAAACGCGTTTTCGCACGAATCCGTGCGCGGGTGCTAAAAAGAGCAGCATCGGCATGCTTAGCACGTCGTTTGGTAGAAATCCACGTGCGCGTTCTGCCAAAAGCACCATTTGCATGCACATCTTGTGGTTTTGCAGAAAACTTCATCCGCGTCTACCAAAAGATGCATGTGCATGCTTAAAACGCGTTTTCGCACGAATCCGAGCGCGGGTGCTAAAAAGAGCAGCATCGGCATGCTTAGCACGTTGTTTGGTAGACATCCACGTGCGCGTTCTGCGAAAAGCACCATTTGCATGCACATCTTGTGGTTTTGCAGAAAACTTCATCCGCGTCTACCAAAAGATGCATGTGCATGCTTAAAACGCGTTTTCGCGCGAATCCGTGCGCGGGTGCTAAAAAGAGCAGCATCGGCATGCTTAGCACGTCGTTTGGTAGAAATCCACGTGCGCGTTCTGCCAAAAGCACCATTTGCATGCACATCTTGTGGTTTTGCAGAAAACTTCAATCTCGTCTACCAAAAGATGCATGTGCATGCTTAAAACGCGTTTTCGCACGAATCCGTGCGCGGGTGCTAAAAAGAGCAGCATCGGCATGCTTAGCACGTTGTTTGGTAGAAATCCACGTGCGCGTTCTGCGAAAAGCACCATTTGCATGCACATCTTGTGGTTTTGCAGAAAACTGCAATCTCGTCCACCAAAAGATGCATGTGCATGCTTAAAACGCGTTTTCGCACGAATCCGTGCGCGGGTGCTAAAAAGAGCAGCATCGGCATGCTTAGCACGTTGTTTGGTAGAAATCCACGTGCGCGTTCTGCGAAAAGCACCATTTGCATGCACATCTTGTGGTTTTGCAGAAAACTTCAATCTCGTCTACCAAAAGATGCATGTGCATGCTTAAAACGCGTTTTCGCACAAATCCGTGCGCGGGTGCTAAAAAGAGCAGCATCGGCATGCTTAGCACGTTGTTTGGTAGAAATCCACGTGGGCGTTCTGCGAAAAGCACCATTTGCATGCACATCTTGTGGTTTTGCAGAAAACTTCAATCTCGTCTACCAAAAGATGCATGTGCATGCTTAAAACGCGTTTTCGCACGAATCCGTGCGCGGGTGCTAAAAAGAGCAGCATCGGCATGCTTAGCACGTTGTTTGGTAGAAATCCACGTGCGCGTTCTGCGAAAAGCACCATTTGCATGCACATCTTGTGGTTTTGCAGAAAACTTCAATCTCGTCTACCAAAAGATGCATATGCATGCTTAAAACGCGTTTTCGCACGAATCCGTGCGCGGGTGCTAAAAGAGCAGCATCGGCATGCTTAGCACGTTGTTTGGTAGAAATCCACGTGCGCGTTCTGCGAAAAGCACCATTTGCATGCACATCTTGTGGTTTTGCAGAAAACTTCAATCTCGTCTACCAAAAGATGCATGTGCATGCTTAAAACGCGTTTTCGCACAAATCCGTGCGCGGGTGCTAAAAAGAGCAGCATCGGCATGCTTAGCACGTTGTTTGGTAGAAATCCACGTGGGCGTTCTGCGAAAAGCACCATTTGCATGCACATCTTGTGGTTTTGCAGAAAACTTCAATCTCGTCTACCAAAAGATGCATGTGCATGCTTAAAACGCGTTTTCGCACGAATCCGTGCGCGGGTGCTAAAAAGAGCAGCATCGGCATGCTTAGAACGTTGTTTGGTAGAAATCCACGTGCGCGTTGTGCGAAAAGCACCATTTGCATGCACATCTTGTGGTTTTGCAGAAAACTTCAATCTCGTCGACCAAAAGATGCATGTGCATGCTTAAAACGCGTTTTCGCACGAATCCGTGCCCGGGTGCTAAAAAGAGCAGCATCGGCATGCTTAGCACGTTGTTTGGTAGAAATCCACGTGCGCGTTCTGCGAAAAGCACCATTTGCATGCACATCTTGTGGTTTTGCAGAAAACTTCAATCTCGTCTACCAAAAGATGCATGTGCATGCTTAAAACGCGTTTTCGCACGAGTCCGTGCGCGGGTGCTAAAAAGAGCAGCATCGGCATGCTTAGCACGTTGTTTGGTAGAAATCCACGTGCGCGTTCTGCGAAAAGCACCATTTGCATGCACATCTTGTGGTTTTGCAGAAAACTTCAATCTCGTCTACCAAAAGATGCATGTGCATGCTTAAAACGCGTTTTCGCACAAATCCGTGCGCGGGTGCTAAAAAGAGCAGCATCGGCATGCTTAGCACGTTGTTTGGTAGAAATCCACGTGCGCGTTCTGCGAAAAGCACCATTTGCATGCACATCTTGTGGTTTTGCAGAAAACTTCAATCTCGTCTACCAAAAGATGCATGTGCATGCTTAAAACGCGTTTTCGCACGAATCCGTGCGCGGGTGCTAAAAAGAGCAGCATCGGCATGCTTAGCACGTTGTTTGGTAGAAATCCACGTGCGCGTTCTGCGAAAAGCACCATTTGCATGCACATCTTGTGGTTTTGCAGAAAACTTCAATCTCGTCTACCAAAAGATGCATGTGCATGCTTAAAACGCGTTTTCGCACGAATCCGTGCGCGGGTGCTAAAAAGAGCAGCATCGGCATGCTTAGCACGTCGTTTGGTAGTAATCCACGTGCGCGTTCTGCCAAGAGCACCATTTGCATGCACATCTTGTGGTTTTGCAGAAAACTTCATCCGCGTCTACCAAAAGATGCATGTGCATGCTTAAAACGCGTTTTCGCACGAATCCGTGCGCGGGTGCTAAAAAGAGCAGCATCGGCATGCTTAGCACGTTGTTTGGTAGAAATCCACGTGCGCGTTCTGCGAAAAGCACCATTTGCATGCACATCTTGTGGTTTTGCAGAAAACTTCAATCTCGTCTACCAAAATATGCATGTGCATGCTCAAAACGCGTTTTCGCACAAATCCGTGCGCGGGTGCTAAAAAGAGCAGCATCGGCATGCTTAGCACGTCGTTTGGTAGAAATCCACGTGCGCGTTCTGCCAAGAGCACCATTTGCATGCACATCTTGTGGTTTTGCAGAAAACTTCATCCGCGTCTACCAAAAGATGCATGTGCATGCTTAAAACGCGTTTTCGCACGAATCCGTGCGCGGGTGCTAAAAAGAGCAGCATCGGCATGCTTAGCACGTCGTTTGGTAGAAATCCACGTGCGCGTTCTGCCAAAAGCACCATTTGCATGCACATCTTGTGGTTTTGCAGAAAACTTCATCCGCGTCTACCAAAAGATGCATGTGCAAGCTTAAAACGCGTTTTCGCACGAATCCGTGCGCGGGTGCTAAAAAGAGCAGCATCGGCATGCTTAGCACGTCGTTTGGTAGAAATCCACGTGCGCGTTCTGCCAAGAGCACCATTTGCATGCACATCTTGTGGTTTTGCAGAAAACTTCATCCGCGTCTACCAAAAGATGCATGTGCATGCTTAAAACGCGTTTTCGCACGAATCCGTGCGCGGGTGCTAAAAAGAGCAGCATCGGCATGCTTAGCACGTCGTTTGGTAGAAATCCACGTGCGCGTTCTGCCAAAAGCACCATTTGCATGCACATCTTGTGGTTTTGCAGAAAACTTCATCCGCGTCTACCAAACGATGCATGTGCATGCTTAAAACGCGTTTTCGCGCGAATCCGTGCGCGGGTGCTAAAAAGAGCAGCATCGGCATGCTTAGCACGTCGTTTGGTAGAAATCCACGTGCGCGTTCTGCGAAAAGCACTATTTGCATGCACATCTTGTGGTTTTGCAGAAAACTTCAATCTCGTCTACCAAAAGATGCATGTGCATGCTTAAAACGCGTTTTCGCACAAATCCGTGCGCGGGTGCTAAAAAGAGCAGCATCGGCATGCTTAGCACGTCGTTTGGTAGAAATCCACGTGCGCGTTCTGGCAAAAGCACCATTTGCATGCACATCTTGTGGTTTTGCAGAAAACTTCATCCGCGTCTACCAAACGATGCATGTGCATGCTTAAAACGCGTTTTCGCGCGAATCCGTGCGCGGGTGCTAAAAAGAGCAGCATCGGCATGCTTAGCACGTCGTTTTGTAGAAATCCACGTGCGCGTTCTGCCAAAAGCACCATTTGCATGCACATCTTGTGGTTTTGCAGAAAACTTCATCCGCGTCTACCAAAAGATGCATGTGCAAGCTTAAAACGCGTTTTCGCACGAATCCGTGCGCGGGTGCTAAAAAGAGTAGCATCGGCATGCTTAGCACGTTGTTTGGTAGAAATCCACGTGCGCGTTCTGCGAAAAGCACCATTTGCATGCACATCTTGTGGTTTTGCAGAAAACTTCAATCTCGTCTACCAAAAGATGCATGTGCATGCTTAAAACGCGTTTTCGCACAAATCCGTGCGCGGGTGCTAAAAAGAGCAGCATCGGCATGCTTAGCACGTCGTTTGGTAGAAATCCACGTGCGCGTTCTGGCAAAAGCACCATTTGCATGCACATCTTGTGGTTTTGCAGAAAACTTCATCCGCGTCTACCAAACGATGCATGTGCATGCTTAAAACGCGTTTTCGCGCGAATCCGTGCGCGGGTGCTAAAAAGAGCAGCATCGGCATGCTTAGCACGTCGTTTTGTAGAAATCCACGTGCGCGTTCTGCCAAAAGCACCATTTGCATGCACATCTTGTGGTTTTGCAGAAAACTTCATCCGCGTCTACCAAAAGATGCATGTGCAAGCTTAAAACGCGTTTTCGCACGAATCCGTGCGCGGGTGCTAAAAAGAGCAGCATCGGCATGCTTAGCACGTTGTTTGGTAGAAATCCACGTGCGCGTTCTGCGAAAAGCACCATTTGCATGCACATCTTGTGGTTTTGCAGAAAACTTCAATCTCGTCTACCAAAAGATGCATGTGCATGCTTAAAACGCGTTTTCGCACAAATCCGTGCGCGGGTGCTAAAAAGAGCAGCATCGGCATGCTTAGCACGTCGTTTGGTAGAAATCCACGTGCGCGTTCTGGCAAAAGCACCATTTGCATGCACATCTTGTGGTTTTGCAGAAAACTTCATCCGCGTCTACCAAACGATGCATGTGCATGCTTAAAACGCGTTTTCGCGCGAATCCGTGCGCGGGTGCTAAAAAGAGCAGCATCGGCATGCTTAGCACGTCGTTTTGTAGAAATCCACGTGCGCGTTCTGCCAAAAGCACCATTTGCATGCACATCTTGTGGTTTTGCAGAAAACTTCATCCGCGTCTACCAAAAGATGCATGTGCAAGCTTAAAACGCGTTTTCGCACGAATCCGTGCGCGGGTGCTAAAAAGAGCAGCATCGGCATGCTTAGCACGTTGTTTGGTAGAAATCCACGTGCGCGTTCTGCGAAAAGCACCATTTGCATGCACATCTTGTGGTTTTGCAGAAAACTTCAATCTCGTCTACCAAAAGATGCATGTGCATGCTTAAAACGCGTTTTCGCACAAATCCGTGCGCGGGTGCTAAAAAGAGCAGCATCGGCATGCTTAGCACGTCGTTTGGTAGAAATCCACGTGCGCGTTCTGCCAAAGGCACCATTTGCATGCACATCTTGTGGTTTTGCAGAAAACTTCATCCGCGTCTACCAAACGATGCATGTGCATGCTTAAAACGCGTTTTCGCGCGAATCCGTGCGCGGGTGCTAAAAAGAGCAGCATCGGCATGCTTAGCACGTCGTTTGGTAGAAATCCACGTGCGCGTTCTGCCAAAAGCACCATTTGCATGCACATCTTGTGGTTTTGCAGAAAACTTCAATCTCGTCTACCAAAAGATGCATGTGCATGCTTAAAACGCGTTTTTGCACGAATCCGTGCGCGGGTGCTAAAAAGAGCAGCATCGGCATGCTTAGCACGTTGTTTGGTAGAAATCCACGTGCGCGTTCTGCGAAAAGCACCATTTGCATGCACATCTTGTGGTTTTGCAGAAAACTTCAATCTCGTCTACCAAAAGATGCATGTGCATGCTTAAAACGCGTTTTCGCACGAATCCGTGCGCGGGTGCTAAAAAGAGCAGCATCGGCATGCTTAGCACGTCGTTTGGTAGTAATCCACGTCCGCGTTCTGCCAAGAGCACCATTTGCATGCACATCTTGTGGTTTTGCAGAAAACTTCATCCGCGTCAACCAAAAGATGCATGTGCATGCTTAAAACGCGTTTTCGCACGAATCCGTGCGCGGGTGCTAAAAAGAGCAGCATCGGCATGCTTAGCACGTTGTTTGGTAGAAATCCACGTGCGCGTTTTGCGAAAAGCACCATTTGCATGCACATCTTGTGGTTTTGCAGAAAACTTCAATCTCGTCTACCAAAACATGCATGTGCATGCTTAAAACGCGTTTTCGCACAAATCCGTGCGCGGGTGCTAAAAAGAGCAGCATCGGCATGCTTAGCACGTCGTTTGGTAGAAATCCACGTGCGCGTTCTGCCAAAAGCACCATTTGCATGCACATCTTGTGGTTTTGCAGAAAACTTCATCCGCGTTTACCAAAAGATGCATGTGCATGCTTAAAACGCGTTTTCGCGCGAATCCGTGCGCGGGTGCTAAAAACAGCAGCATCGGCATGCTTAGCACGTCGTTTGGTAGAAATCCACGTGCGCGTTCTTCCAAAAGCACCATTTGCATGCACATCTTGTGGTTTTGCAGAAAACTTCAATCTCGTCTACCAAAAGATGCATGTGCATGCTTAAAACGCGTTTTCGCACGAATCCGTGCGCGGGTGCTAAAAAGAGCAGCATCGGCATGCTGAGCACGTTGTTTGGTAGAAATCCACGTGCGCGTTCTGCGAAAAGCACCATTTGCATGCACATCTTCTGGTTTTGCAGAAAACTTCAATCTCGTCTACCAAAAGATGCATGTGCATGCTTAAAACGCGTTTTCGCACAAATCCGTGCGCGGGTGCTAAAAAGAGCAGCATCGGCATGCTTAGCACGTTGTTTCGTAGAAATCCACGTGCGCGTTCTGCGAAAAGCACCATTTGCATGCACATCTTGTGGTTTTGCAGAAAACTTCAATCTCGTCTACCAAAGGATGCATGTGCATGCTTAAAACGCGTTTTCGCACGAATCCGTGCGCGGGTGCTAAAAAGAGCAGCATCGGCATGCTTAGCACGTTGTTTGGTAGAAATCCACGTGCGCGTTCTGCGAAAAGCACCATTTGCATGCAAATCTTGTGGTTTTGCAGAAAACTTCAATCTCGTCTACCAAAAGATGCGTGTGCATGCTTAAAACGCGTTTTCGCACGAATCCGTGCGCGGGTGCTAAAAAGAGCTGCATCGGCATGCTTAGCACGTTGTTTGGTAGAAATCCACGTGCGCGTTCTGCGAAAAGCACCATTTGCATGCACATCTTGTGGTTTTGCAGAAAACTTCATCCGCGTCTACCAAAAGATGCATGTGCATGCTTCAAACGCGTTTTCGCACGAATCCGTGCGCGGGTGCTAAAAAGAGCAGCATCGGCATGCTTAGCACGTCGTTTGGTAGAAATCCACGTGCGCGTTCTGCCAAAAGCACCATTTGCATGCACATCTTGTGGTTTTGCAGAAAACTTCATCCGCGTCTACCAAAAGATGCATGTGCATGCTTAAAACGCGTTTTCGCGCGAATCCGTGCGCGGGTGCTAAAAAGAGCAGCATCGGCATGCTTAGCACGTCGTTTGGTAGAAATCCACGTGCGCGTTCTGCCAAAAGCACCATTTGCATGCACATCTTGTGGTTTTGCAGAAAACTTCAATCTCGTCTACCAAAAGATGCATGTGCATGCTTAAAACGCGTTTTCGCACGAATCCGTGCGCGGGTGCTAAAAAGAGCAGCATCGGCATGCTTAGCACGTTGTTTGGTAGAAATCCACGTGCGCGTTCTGCGAAAAGCACCATTTGCATGCACATCTTGTGGTTTTGCAGAAAACTTCAATCTCGTCTACCAAAAGATGCATGTGCATGCTTAAAACGCGTTTTCGCACAAATCCGTGCGCGGGTGCTAAAAAGAGCAGCATCGGCATGCTTAGCACGTCGTTTGGTAGAAATCCACGTGCGCGTTCTGCCAAGAGCACCATTTGCATGCACATCTTGTGGTTTTGCAGAAAACTTCATCCGCGTCTACCAAAAGATGCATGTGCATGCTTCAAACGCGTTTTCGCACGAATCCGTGCGCGGGTGCTAAAAAGAGCAGCATCGGCATGCTTAGCACGTCGTTTGGTAGAAATCCACGTGCGCGTTCTGCCAAAAGCACCATTTGCATGCACATCTTGTGGTTTTGCAGAAAACTTCATCCGCGTCTACCAAAAGATGCATGTGCATGCTTAAAACGCGTTTTCGCGCGAATCCGTGCGCGGGTGCTAAAAACAGCAGCATCGGCATGCTTAGCACGTCGTTTGGTAGAAATCCACGTGCGCGTTCTGCCAAAAGCACCATTTGCATGCACATCTTGTGGTTTTGCAGAAAACTTCAATCTCGTCTACCAAAAGATGCATGTGCATGCTTAAAACGCGTTTTCGCACGAATCCGTGCGCGGGTGCTAAAAAGAGCAGCATCGGCATGCTGAGCACGTTGTTTGGTAGAAATCCACGTGCGCGTTCTGCGAAAAGCACCATTTGCATGCACATCTTGTGGTTTTGCAGAAAACTTCAATCTCGTCTACCAAAAGATGCATGTGCATGCTTAAAACGCGTTCTCGCACAAATCCGTGCGCGGGTGCTAAAAAGAGCAGCATCGGCATGCTTAGCACGTTGTTTCGTAGAAATCCACGTGCGCGTTCTGCGAAAAGCACCATTTGCATGCACATCTTGTGGTTTTGCAGAAAACTTCAATCTCGTCTACCAAAGGATGCATGTGCATGCTTAAAACGCGTTTTCGCACGAATCCGTGCGCGGGTGCTAAAAAGAGCAGCATCGGCATGCTTAGCACGTTGTTTGGTAGAAATCCACGTGCGCGTTCTGCGAAAAGCACCATTTGCATGCACATCTTGTGGTTTTGCAGAAAACTTCAATCTCGTCTACCAAAAGATGCGTGTGCATGCTTAAAACGCGTTTTCGCACGAATCCGTGCGCGGGTGCTAAAAAGAGCTGCATCGGCATGCTTAGCACGTTGTTTGGTAGAAATCCACGTGCGCGTTCTGCGAAAAGCACCATTTGCATGCACATCTTGTGGTTTTGCAGAAAACTTCATCCGCGTCTACCAAAAGATGCATGTGCATGCTTCAAACGCGTTTTCGCACGAATCCGTGCGCGGGTGCTAAAAAGAGCAGCATCGGCATGCTTAGCACGTCGTTTGGTAGAAATCCACGTGCGCGTTCTGCCAAAAGCACCATTTGCATGCACATCTTGTGGTTTTGCAGAAAACTTCAATCTCGTCTACCAAAAGATGCATGTGCATGCTTAAAACGCGTTTTCGCACGAATCCGTGCGCGGGTGCTAAAAAGAGCAGCATCGGCATGCTTAGCACGTTGTTTGGTAGAAATCCACGTGCGCGTTCTGCGAAAAGCACCATTTGCATGCACATCTTGTGGTTTTGCAGAAAACTTCAATCTCGTCTACCAAAAGATGCATGTGCATGCTTAAAACGCGTTTTCGCACAAATCCGTGCGCGGGTGCTAAAAAGAGCAGCATCGGCATGCTTAGCACGTCGTTTGGTAGAAATCCACGTGCGCGTTCTGCGAAAAGCACCATTTGCATGCACATCTTGTGGTTTTGCAGAAAACTTCAATCTCGTCTACCAAAAGATGCGTGTGCATGCTTAAAACGCGTTTTCGCACGAATCCGTGCGCGGGTGCTAAAAAGAGCTGCATCGGCATGCTTAGCACGTTGTTTGGTAGAAATCCACGTGCGCGTTCTGCGAAAAGCACCATTTGCATGCACATCTTGTGGTTTTGCAGAAAACTTCAATCTCGTCTACCAAAAGATGCATGTGCATGCTTAAAACGCGTTTTCGCACAAATCCGTGCGCGGGTGCTAAAAAGAGCAGCATCGGCATGCTTAGCACGTTGTTTCGTAGAAATCCACGTGCGCGTTCTGCGAAAAGCACCATTTGCATGCACATCTTGTGGTTTTGCAGAAAACTTCAATCTCGTCTACCAAAGGATGCATGTGCATGCTTAAAACGCGTTTTCGCACGAATCCGTGCGCGGGTGCTAAAAAGAGCAGCATCGGCATGCTTAGCACGTTGTTTGGTAGAAATCCACGTGCGCGTTCTGCGAAAAGCACCATTTGCATGCACATCTTGTGGTTTTGCAGAAAACTTCAATCTCGTCTACCAAAAGATGCGTGTGCATGCTTAAAACGCGTTTTCGCACGAATCCGTGCGCGGGTGCTAAAAAGAGCTGCATCGGCATGCTTAGCACGTTGTTTGGTAGAAATCCACGTGCGCGTTCTGCGAAAAGCACCATTTGCATGCACATCTTGTGGTTTTGCAGAAAACTTCATCCGCGTCTACCAAAAGATGCATGTGCATGCTTCAAACGCGTTTTCGCACGAATCCGTGCGCGGGTGCTAAAAAGAGCAGCATCGGCATGCTTAGCACGTCGTTTGGTAGAAATCCACGTGCGCGTTCTGCCAAAAGCACCATTTGCATGCACATCTTGTGGTTTTGCAGAAAACTTCATCCGCGTCTACCAAAAGATGCATGTGCATGCTTAAAACGCGTTTTCGCGCGAATCCGTGCGCGGGTGCTAAAAAGAGCAGCATCGGCATGCTTAGCACGTCGTTTGGTAGAAATCCACGTGCGCGTTCTGCCAAAAGCACCATTTGCATGCACATCTTGTGGTTTTGCAGAAAACTTCAATCTCGTCTACCAAAAGATGCATGTGCATGCTTAAAACGCGTTTTCGCACGAATCCGTGCGCGGGTGCTAAAAAGAGCAGCATCGGCATGCTTAGCACGTTGTTTGGTAGAAATCCACGTGCGCGTTCTGCGAAAAGCACCATTTGCATGCACATCTTGTGGTTTTGCAGAAAACTTCAATCTCGTCTACCAAAAGATGCATGTGCATGCTTAAAACGCGTTTTCGCACAAATCCGTGCGCGGGTGCTAAAAAGAGCAGCATCGGCATGCTTAGCACGTCGTTTGGTAGAAATCCACGTGCGCGTTCTGCCAAGAGCACCATTTGCATGCACATCTTGTGGTTTTGCAGAAAACTTCATCCGCGTCTACCAAAAGATGCATGTGCATGCTTCAAACGCGTTTTCGCACGAATCCGTGCGCGGGTGCTAAAAAGAGCAGCATCGGCATGCTTAGCACGTCGTTTGGTAGAAATCCACGTGCGCGTTCTGCCAAAAGCACCATTTGCATGCACATATTGTGGTTTTGCAGAAAACTTCATCCGCGTCTACCAAAAGATGCATGTGCATGCTTAAAACGCGTTTTCGCGCGAATCCGTGCGCGGGTGCTAAAAAGAGCAGCATCGGCATGCTTAGCACGTCGTTTGGTAGAAATCCACGTGCGCGTTCTGCCAAAAGCACCATTTCATGCACATCTTGTGGTTTTGCAGAAAACTTCAATCTCGTCTACCCAAAGATGCATGTGCATGCTTAAAACGCGTTTTCGCACGAATCCGTGCAGGGTGCTAAAAAGAGCAGCATCGGCATGCTTAGCACGTTGTTTGGTAGAAATCCACGTGCGCGTTCTGCGAAAAGCACCATTTGCATGCACATCTTGTGGTTTTGCAGAAAACTTCAATCTCGTCTACCAAAAGATGCATGTGCATGCTTAAAACGCGTTTTCGCACGAATCCGTGCGCGGGTGCTAAAAAGAGCAGCATCGGCATGCTTAGCACGTTGTTTGGTAGAAATCCACGTGCGCGTTCTGCGAAAAGCACCATTTGCATGCACATCTTGTGGTTTTGCAGAAAACTTCAATCTCGTCTACCAAAAGATGCATGTGCATGCTTAAAACGCGTTTTCGCACAAATCCGTGCGCGGGTGCTAAAAAGAGCAGCATCGGCATGCTTAGCACGTCGTTTGGTAGAAATCCACGTGCGCGTTCTGCCAAGAGCACCATTTGCATGCACATCTTGTGGTTTTGCAGAAAACTTCATCCGCGTCTACCAAAAGATGCATGTGCATGCTTCAAACGCGTTTTCGCACGAATCCGTGCGCGGGTGCTAAAAAGAGCAGCATCGCCATGCTGAGCATGTTGTTTGGTAGAAATCCACGTGCGCGTTCTGCGAAAAGCACCATTTGCATGCACATCTTGTGGTTTTGCAGAAAACTTCAATCTCGTCTACCAAAAGATGCATGTGCATGCTTAAAACGCGTTTTCGCACGAATCCGTGCCCGGGTGCTAAAAAGAGCAGCATCGGCATGCTTAGCACGTTGTTTGGTAGAAATCCACGTGCGCGTTCTGCGAAAAGCACCATTTGCATGCACATCTTGTGGTTTTGCAGAAAACTTCAATCTCGTCTACCAAAAGATGCATGTGCATGCTTAAAACGCATTTTCGCACAAATCCGTGCGCGGGTGCTAAAAAGAGCAGCATCGGCATGCTTAGCACGTCGTTTGGTAGAAATCCACGTGCGCGTTCTGCCAAAAGCACCATTTGCATGCACATCTTGTGGTTTTGCAGAAAACTTCATCCGCGTCTACCAAAAGATGCATGTGCATGCTTAAAACGCGTTTTCGCGCGAATCCGTGCGCGGGTGCTAAAAAGAGCAGCATCGGCATGCTTAGCACGTCGTTTGGTAGAAATCCACGTGCGCGTTCTGCCAAAAGCACCATTAGCATGCACATCTTGTGGTTTTGCAGAAAACTTCAATCTCGTCTACCAAAAGATGCATGTGCATGCTTAAAACGCGTTTTCGCACGAATCCGTGCGCGGGTGCTAAAAAGAGCAGCATCGGCATGCTGAGCATGTTGTTTGGTAGAAATCCACGTGCGCGTTCTGCGAAAAGCACCATTTGCATGCACATCTTGTGGTTTTGCAGAAAACTTCAATCTCGTCTACCAAAAGATGCATGTGCATGCTTAAAACGCGTTTTCGCACGAATCCGTGCCCGGGTGCTAAAAAGAGCAGCATCGGCATGCTTAGCACGTTGTTTGGTAGAAATCCACGTGCGCGTTCTGCGAAAAGCACCATTTGCATGCACATCTTATGGTTTTGCAGAAAACTTCAATCTCGTCTACCAAAAGATGCATGTGCATGCTTAAAACGCGTTTTCGCACGAATCCGTGCGCGGGTGCTAAAAAGAGCAGCATCGGCATGCTTAGCACGTTGTTTGGTAGAAATCCACGTGCGCGTTCTGCGAAAAGCACCATTTGCATGCACATCTTGTGGTTTTGCAGAAAACTTCAATCTCGTCTACCAAAAGATGCATGTGCATGCTTAAAACGCGTTTTCGCACGAATCCGTGCGCGGGTGCTAAAAAGAGCAGCATCGGCATGCTTAGCACGTTGTTTGGTAGAAATCCACGTGCGCGTTCTGCGAAAAGCACCATTTGCATGCACATCTTGTGGTTTTGCAGAAAACTTCAATCTCGTCTACCAAAAGATGCATGTGCATGCTTAAAACGCGTTTTCGCACGAATCCGTGCGCGGGTGCTAAAAAGAGCAGCATCGGCATGCTTAGCACGTTGTTTGGTAGAAATCCACGTGCGCGTTCTGCGAAAAGCACCATTTGCATGCACATCTTGTGGTTTTGCAGAAAACTTCAATCTCGTCTACCAAAAGATGCATGTGCATGCTTAAAACGCGTTTTCGCACGAATCCGTGCGCGGGTGCTAAAAAGAGCAGCATCGGCATGCTTAGCACGTTGTTTGGTAGAACTCCACGTGCGCGTTCTGCGAAAAGCACCATTTGCATGCACATCTTTGGCAGTCAGCGGCAAACCTTTGTCCTAGAATGAACGTTTGCTTCATTTTTGGCAGGCTTTGCAAGCTGTGGGACAGTATCAGCTGGAAAACCGCTCGTATCTTCACCGGCTGTCATCTTCGCAACTGTTCCTGGCGACTGATCTACGCATGCGGATCTCGGTGAAGCTGCAGTTTCGACGTAGCAAGCCATCCTTGACTTCATTGGCTCTGGACCTGCCAATAATGTCCCCCTGGCGTCGATCACCGATTATTTAAAGGCCGTCAACTTCGTGGATCGTTGCAGTCAGCGGCAAACCTTTGTCCTAGACTGAACGTTTGCTTCATTTTTGGCAGGCTTTGCAAGCTGTGGGACAGTATCAGCTGGAAAACCGCTCGTATCTTCACCGGCTGTCATCTTCGCAACTGTTCCTGGCGACTGATCTACGCATGCGGATCTCGGTGAAGCTGCAGTTTCGACGTAGCAAGCCATCCTTGACTTCATTGGCTCTGGACCTGCCAATAATGTCCCCCTGGCGTCGATCACCGATTATTTAAAGGCCGTCAACTTCGTGGATCGTTGCAGTCAGCGGCAAACCTTTGTCCTAGACTGAACGTTTGCTTCATTTTTGGCAGGTGAGTGTTGATTACACCTGTTGTAATTCATCACTTCTTGGGTTTTGCCGCTGACTGCACCATGTCTTCTTTGTGTACTTCTTGCTCAAAAGCCATACCGAAAGATGGAAGATTTATGAGTTGTTCTACCTGTGAGGGCGAATTCCACCTGGGGAAAAACTGCTCGTCAGTTTCTGATAACGCCTACAAAAAGATGAGTACAGTAACACGCGAAACGTGGAAGTGTCCTTCATGCAAGGTTGATTCGGTTAAGCAACCAGACGAAGTATCCAACCCAGGTGATGGTTCATTCTCACAGCAACTGTCTGCTCTGAATATGAAACTAGATTCTTTGACTACAACTGTTTCAACATTGATGGTGAAACTTGAGGAACTGTTGTTGGTCAGGGAAGCTAGTGAAAAGGTTCCTTCGGCAGTCGACGACATACGCTCCGCTATCGATTTCCTTTCGTCAAAGTATGACTCGGTGCTTGCTACAGTGACCGCTAATCAGAATGAGCTTGCAGACCTTCGATCACAAGTTCAATCGCTTGCTTCAACAGCAGTTTCCCAGACACAAGTGATTGACAGGATGAGTGGGGAAATTAATGACCTCGAACAATACAGCAGAAGATGTAACTTCGAGATTCACGGCCTTCCTGTCAAATCTGATGAAAACTTACACTCTTTCTTAAGTACTTTGGCAGGCAAGCTAAACATAACCGATTTTGAACAAGCAGATATCTCGGCAGTGCATCGGCTGCCATCCAGAGGCGACTATATTCCACCGATTCTAGTGCAAACTCGCTCAGTTTCTGTTAAGCAGAAATGGCTCGGGGCCCGGAAGGGCCTTCGTGATTTGGTGCATGACGATCAGTCTCCTCGGCTGTTTTTCAACGATAACCTATCTCGGGCTAATCGCGAGTTGTTCCGTCTAGCAAGGTCTCGTGGCAAAGAAAAGGGTTTTCAGTTCGTCTGGACCAAAAATGGGAAGGTCCTTGCAAAACAGTCCGAAGGCGCACCTCTCATTCGTATCAACAAGCTTTCGGATCTTGAAAAACTAACATAACCATGTCTGACATTGGTTTCGTGAAATGTTCCGATTTTTCTGAAGTCCAGAAGTTCTTTCAGCATCACACAGGCAATTCATTTCAGTTTACTCACGTTAATATTCGCAGTATACGGAAACATTGGGACCATTTTCGTGCGCTGATTAACCCTTTTCATTCAACTTATGACGCTGTTGCTCTCACGGAAGTGAACGTTTCGTCAGACGTGTTATTACATTTCTCGCTGCCAGGATGCCAGTTACATTCTTATACTCGTCAACAACGAACAGGAGGAGGAATCGCAGTTTTTGTTAAAGATTCTTGGTCCGTTTCTGAAATTAGTATTCCTTTTACTCAAGCAGAAGTAGTCGCGCTCCGCCTAAGTACACCTTGGTTGTCGTTGATTCTACTTGCAATTTACCGCCCTCCGTGTTGTAACGGTCGAATCTTTTTAGCTGAGCTTGATTCTGCAATATCATCATTTTCCAGTGAAGAACACGTGTGCATTATCGGGGATATGAATATCGATATTCTACGCCCAACTGTGCCAACAGTCGCAGATTATCTTGACACTTTATCAAAGTGGGGACTAGAGACTAAAATCCACAGCCCTACACGTGAGGAATACTTATCTGGGCAGCTGGTCTCTTCTTGCATCGACCACATAAATGTGCGTTCTCAAAACCGGTTGGTGCGGTCTGCTGTGGTTGAAGTCAAGCTTGCAGACCACTATTTTGTCTGCTGCTCCTTAACGGATGGCTCCAGCCAATCTGCACCTTTGCGCAGCCAGCAAAGCGTATCAGTACTTGATTATAAACGTTTCGATGAAAGAATAGCAAAATATGATTGGGATTCTTTTATTTACAATGTGTCCCCTGCAGACTTATATGACAGTTTCGTCGAGGTTTTTCGTTCACAGAAAGCCGAATCTTCACGCATGGTGATCGTTAAGCAACGAAATTTAGACAATAAGTGGATGTCGCCCGTAATACTGGAAGCCATTAAAGAAAAAGATCTGCTCTGGGCTCGAACGAGACGTGCTTCAAACTGTTCTGAACTACGACTACAGTTTAAACATGCACGAAACCGAGTTAATGCCATGATCCGTCTGGCCAAGCGCAACCACTTTAGGTCTCAGTTTGAAGACGCACGTTTTAACAGCAAGAAAACATGGTTATTGGTAAATAACCTGAAAGGAGCGAGCGCTGCTATATATAATGATACATATTTCATATCTCATTTCCAGAAAGATGGACAGAGCATTGCGAATGACTTTAACAAACTATTTTCTTTGGTTTCTGGTGCATCTGGTACCCCGCCTAACGACTGTCCTATGCCTCCCAGTGTGATGGAATCTGCTTTCCTTCCTGACATTACAGAAAGTGATTTAAGGTGTATACTTTTCAGTCTTAAACGCAGCAAATCTCCTGGTCATGACGGCCTCACTGTTTCTGAATTGTGCAGAAATTTTGAGGCGATTAAGGGTGTCCTACTGGTTATCCTTAATAGTATCATTTCCAGGGGTATAATACCGACTTCAATGAAAACTGCTAAAGTTATACCTTTGTATAAGGGTGGCTCCAGAAACATGATGAGTAATTACCGACCTATCTCTATTTTGCCATGCATTGGCCAAATTTTTGAAAAGCATCTACTACTTACCATGACGAATTTTTTGAATACGCACAATGTTCTATCACCCTGTCAGTATGGCTTCATACCAGGAAAAGGAACAACAGATCTTCTTGAAGAATTCTCTGACATACTAAATTCAGCTTTTGATAAGAATGAAGTCGTATGCTCTCTTTTTCTTGACGTAAGCAAGGCCTTTGATAGCATCTGCCACGTTCTTCTGCTTGATAAACTTTCTACATTGGGATTTCGAGGTTCGTTTTTACATTTACTTACTAACTTTTTACAAGATAGGCGCCAATATGTGTCGATTTCAAGATTCCATAGCGATTTCACGGCAATTAATTCTGGAGTCCCGCAAGGTTCTATATTGAGTCCTTTGTTATTCAATCTATACGTTAATGATCTTGCTAACAATGTGCCTGTTTCATTGTTCCAGTATGCTGACGACACTGTCATTTTTGCGCGCGCAAAGAAATACACTGATGCTGTAACAGTGTTACAGACGGCAGCTATTAAGGCTATGGACTGGTTTAAGTCTAACCTTATTAATGTTAATACTTCTAAAACACAACTTATATGTTTTCATAACCCTTTAAAAAAATTTGAGTTGAGTCATCCTGTTTATTTGCATACTTCCTCCTGTTCTCATTGTAACTGTGTTCCAGTAAAATATGCGCATTCGGTCAAATATCTTGGCCTGATCTTCGACAGTGATCTCTCTTGGAACTCGCACCTTTCTTTCGTTTGTCAAAGACTTCGTGCTGTATCTTGTGTCCTGTATAATATTAGATATTTTATGCCTTTTTCTGTCCGTAAATGTGTTACACACGCTCTAGCCTATAGGGTACTAAGATACGGAATCACTGTTTATGGTCACTGCACTGTTCGCTGGCAGCGCAGGGTGAATTCGCTTCTGCGTTTACTTTTAAAGAATACTGCCTACGACCTGCCCATCGGTAATAACACTGATATTTTCAGAAGATTAAAGTTTCCAAATTTTAACGCTTTATTAACAGAAACCATTGTGCTTAAACATTTTTGGTGCAGTCAGTTCACTATTCCATATGTTCCTGCACGTGATTTAAGACCAAAATACCGTTACTGCATTCCTCGCTCCTCAACCCGGTACGGAAAGCGCACGCGTCAATACTATGTACCTGCCTGTTTCAATAGTATGCCACCTAGTGTATTCCGCATGAGCACAAAATACACCCTGAAAAAAAATTTGCGGTATGTCTCTGCGTTGCTTCCAACCCCATAATTATTTAATCGAGTGTTACTATGTTAATTTCATATTGCTGTCATCCCTTTTGATGTTGTAATAGTTATGTCTCCATATCTGTCTCTCTGAGTTGTTAAATTTTCTTTTTCTTTTTGCTTGTCGAGTTTGTTGCAATACCTCTATTCTTCCTTTGTTTTGCTAATGTTCGCTGTCTGCCAGGCGCTGCCACTCAAGCCCTTGTGAGGCTTTGGTAGGCCTGATTTTTGTGTATGAAAATTGATACGAATAAAAGTACTATCTATCTATCTATCTTGTGGTTTTGCAGAAAACTTCAATCTCGTCTACCAAAAGATGCATGTGCATGCTTAAAACGCGTTTTCGCACGAATCCGTGCGCGGGTGCTAAAAAGAGCAGCATCGGCATGCTTAGCACGTCGTTTGGTAGTAATCCACGTGCGCGTTCTGCCAAGAGCACCATTTGCATGCACATCTTGTGGTTTTGCAGAAAACTTCATCGCGTCTACCAAAAGATGCATGTGCATGCTTAAAACGCGTTTTCGCACGAATCCGTGCGCGGGTGCTAAAAAGAGCAGCATCGGCATGCTTAGCACGTTGTTTGGTAGAAATCCACGTGCGCGTTCTGCGAAAAGCACCATTTGCATGCACATCTTGTGGTTTTGCAGAAAACTTCAATCTCGTCTACCAAAAGATGCATGTGCATGCTTAAAACGCGTTTTCGCACAAATCCGTGCGCGGGTGCTAAAAAGAGCAGCATCGGCATGCTTAGCACGTCGTTTGGTAGAAATCCACGTGCGCGTTCTGCCAAAAGCACCATTTGCATGCACATCTTGTGGTTTTGCAGAAAACTTCATCCGCGTCTACCAAAAGATGCATGTGCCTGCTTAAAACGCGTTTTCGCATGAATCCGTGCGCGGGTGCTAAAAATAGCAGCATCGGCATGCTTAGCACGTCGTTTGGTAGAAATCCACGTGCGCGTTCTGCCAAAAGCACCATTTGCATGCACATCTTGTGGTTTTGCAGAAAACTTCATCCGCGTCTACCAAAAGATGCATGTGCAAGCTTAAAACGCGTTTTCGCACGAATCCGTGCGCGGTGCTAAAAAGAGCAGCATCGGCATGCTTAGCACGTTGTTTGGTAGAAATCCACGTGCGCGTTCTACGAAAAGCACCATTTGCATGCACATCTTGTGGTTTTGCAGAAAACTTCAATCTCGTCTACCAAAAGATGCATGTGCATGCTTAAAACGCGTTTTCGCACAAATCCGTGCGCGGGTGCTAAAAAGAGCAGCATCGGCATGCTTAGCACGTTGTTTGGTAGAAATCCACGTGGGCGTTCTGCGAAAAGCACCATTTGCATGCACATCTTGTGGTTTTGCAGAAAACTTCAATCTCGTCTACCAAAAGATGCATGTGCATGCTTAAAACGCGTTTTCGCACGAATCCGTGCGCGGGTGCTAAAAAGAGCAGCATCGGCATGCTTAGCACGTCGTTTGGTAGTAATCCACGTGCGCGTTCTGCCAAGAGCACCATTTGCATGCACATCTTGTGGTTTTGCAGAAAACTTCATCCGCGTCTACCAAAAGATGCATGTGCATGCTTAAAACGCGTTTTCGCACGAATCCGTGCGCGGGTGCTAAAAAGAGCAGCATCGGCATGCTTAGCACGTTGTTTGGTAGAAATCCACGTGCGCGTTCTGCGAAAAGCACCATTTGCATGCACATCTTGTGGTTTTGCAGAAAACTTCAATCTCGTCAATCAAAAGATGCATGTGCATGCTTAAAACGCGCGCGTTTTCGCACGAATCCGTGCGCGGGTTCTAAAAAGAGCAGCATCGGCATGCTTAGCACGTTGTTTGGTAGAAATCCACGTGCGCGTTCTGCGAAAAGCACCATTTGCATGCACATCTTGTGGTTTTGCAGAAAACTTCAATCTCGTCTACCAAAAGATGCATGTGCATGCTTAAAACGCGTTTTCGCACGAATCCATGCGCGGGTGCTAAAAAGAGCAGCATCGGCATGCTGAGCACGTTGTTTGGTAGAAATCCACGTGCGCGTTCTGCGAAAAGCACCATTTGCATGCACATCTTGTGCTTTTGCAGAAAACTTCAATCTCGTCTACCAAAAGATGCATGTGCATGCTTAAAACGCGTTTTCGCACGAATCCGTGCGCGGGTGCTAAAAAGAGCAGCATCGGCATGCTTAGCACGTTGTTTGGTAGAAATCCACGTGCGCGTTCTGCGAAAAGCACCATTTGCATGCACATCTTGTGGTTTTGCAGAAAACTTCAATCTCGTCTACCAAAAGATGCATGTGCATGCTTAAAACGCGTTTTCGCACGAATCCGTGCGCGGGTGCTAAAAAGAGCAGCATCGGCATGCTTAGCACGTTGTTTGGTAGAAATCCACGTGCGCGTTCTGAGAAAAGCACCATTTGCATGCACATCTTGTGGTTTTGCAGAAAACTTCAATCTCGTCTACCAAAAGATGCATGTGCATGCTTAAAACGCGTTTTCGCACGAATCCGTGCGCGGTGCTAAAAAGAGCAGCATCGGCATGCTTAGCACGTTGTTTGGTAGAAATCCACGTGCGCGTTCTTCGAAAAGCACCATTTGCATGCACATCTTGTGGTTTTGCAGAAAACTTCAATCTCGTCTACCAAAAGATGCATGTGGATGCTTAAAACGCGTTTTCGCACGAATCCGTGCGCGGGTGCTAAAAAGAGCAGCATCGGTATGCTTAGCACGTTGTTTGGTAGAAATCCACGTGCGCGTTCTGCGAAAAGCACCATTTGCATGCACATTTTGTGGTTTTGCAGAAAACTTCAATCTCGTCTACCAAAAGATGCATGTGCATGCTTAAAACGCGTTTTCGCACGAATCCGTGCGCGGGTGCTAAAAAGAGCAGCATCGGCATGCTGAGCACGTTGTTTGGTAGAAATCCACGTGCGCGTTCTGCGAAAAGCACCATTTGCATGCACATCTTGTGCTTTTGCAGAAAACTTCAATCTCGTCTACCAAAAGATGCATGTGCATGCTAAAAACGCGTTTTCGCACGAATCCGTGCGCGGGTGCTAAAAAGAGCAGCATCGGCATGCTGAGCACGTTGTTTGGTAGAAATCCACGTGCGCGTTCTGCGAAAAGCACCATTTGCATGCACATCTTGTGGTTTTGCAGAAAACTTCAATCTCGTCTACCAAAAGATGCATGTGCATGCTTAAAACGCGTTTTCGCACGAATCCGTGCGCGGGTGCTAAAAAGAGCAGCATCGGCATGCTTAGCACGTTGTTTGGTAGAAATCCACGTGCGCGTTCTGCGAAAAGCACCATTTGCATGCACATCTTGTGGTTTTGCAGAAAACTTCAATCTCGTCTACCAAAAGATGCATGTGCATGCTTAAAACGCGTTTTCGCACGAATCCGTGCGCGGGTGCTAAAAAGAGCAGCATCGGCATGCTTAGCACGTTGTTTGGTAGAAATCCACGTGCGCGTTCTGCGAAAAGCACCATTTGCATGCACATCTTGTGGTTTTGCAGAAAACTTCAATCTCGTCTACCAAAAGATGCATGTGCATGCTTAAAACGCGTTTTCGCACGAATCCGTGCGCGGGTGCTAAAAAGAGCAGCATCGGTATGCTTAGCACGTTGTTTGGTAGAAATCCACGTGCGCGTTCTGCGAAAAGCACCATTTGCATGCACATCTTGTGGTTTTGTAGAAAACTTCAATCTCGTCTACCAAAAGATGCATGTGCATGCTTAAAACGCGTTTTCGCTCAAATCCGTGCGCGGGTGCTAAAAAGAGCAGCATCGGCATGCTTAGCACGTCGTTTGGTAGAAATCCACGTGCGCGTTCTGCCAAGAGCACCATTTGCATGCACATGTTGTGGTTTTGCAGAAAACTTCATCCGCGTCTACCAAAAGATGCATGTGCATGCTTAAAACGCGTTTTCGCACGAATCCGTGCGCGGGTGCTAAAAAGAGCAGCATCGGCATGCTTAGCACGTTGTTTGGTAGAAATCCATGTGCGCGTTCTGCGAAAAGCAGCATTTGCATGCACATCTTGTGGTTTTGCAGAAAACTTCAATCTCGTCTACCAAAAGATGCATGTGCATGCTTAATACGCGTTTTCGCACGAATCCGTGCGCGGGTGCTAAAAAGAGCAGCATCGGCATGCTTAGCACGTTTGGTAGAAATCCACGTGCGCGTTCTGCGAAAAGCACCATTTGCATGCACATCTTGTGGTTTTGCAGAAAACTTCAATCTCGTCTACCAAAAGATGATGTGCATGCTTAAAACGCGTTTTCGCACGAATCCGTGCGCGGGTGCTAAAAAGAGCAGCATCGGCATGCTTAGCACGTTGTTTGGTAGAAATCCACGTGCGCGTTCTGCGAAAAGCACCATTTGCATGCACATCTTGTGGTTTTGCAGAAAACTTCAATCTCGTCTACCAAAAGATGCATGTGCATGCTTAAAACGCGTTTTCGCACAAATCCGTGCGCGGGTGCTAAAAAGAGCAGCATCGGCATGCTTAGCACGTCGTTTGGTAGAAATCCACGTGCGCGTTCTGCCAAGAGCACCATTTGCATGCACATCTTGTGGTTTTGCAGAAAACTTCATCCGCGTCTACCAAAAGATGCATGTGCATGCTTAAAACGCGTTTTCGCACGAATCCGTGCGCGGGTGCTAAAAAGAGCAGCATTGGCATGCTTAGCACGTCGTTTGGTAGAAATCCACGTGCGCGTTCTGCGAAAAGCACCATTTGCATGCACATCTTGTGGTTTCGCAGAAAACTTCAATCTCGTCTACCAAAAGATGCATGTGCATGCTTAAAACGCGTTTTCGCACGAATCCGTGCGCGTGTGCTAAAAAGAGCAGCATCGGCATGCTTAGCACGTTGTTTGGTAGAAATCCACGTGCGCGTTCTGCGAAAAGCACCATTTGCATGCACATCTTGTGGTTTTGCAGAAAACTTCAATCTCGTCTACCAAAAGATGCATGTGCATGCTTAAAACGCGTTTTCGCACGAATCCGTGCGCGGGTGCTAAAAAGAGCAGCATCGGCATGCTTAGCACGTCGTTTGGTAGAAATCCACGTGCGCGTTCTGCCAAGAGCACCATTTGCATGCACATCTTGTGGTTTTGCAGAAAACTTCATCCGCGTCTACCAAAAGATGCATGTGCATGCTTAAAACGCGTTTTCGCACGAATCCGTGCGCGGGTGCTAAAAAGAGCAGCATCGGTATGCTTAGCACGTTGTTTGGTAGAAATCCACGTGCGCGTTCTGCGAAAAGCACCATTTGCATGCACATTTTGTGGTTTTGCAGAAAACTTCAATCTCGTCTACCAAAAGATGCATGTGCATGCTTAAAACGCGTTTTCGCACGAATCCGTGCGCGGGTGCTAAAAAGAGCAGCATCGGCATGCTTAGCACGTTGTTTGGAGAAATCCACGTGCGCGTTCTGCGAAAAGCACCATTTGCATGCACATCTTGTGGTTTTGCAGAAAACTTCAATCTCGTCTACCAAAAGATGCATGTGCATGCTTAAAACGCGTTTTCGCACGAATCCGTGCGCGGGTGCTAAAAAGAGCAGCATCGGCATGCTTAGCACGTCGTTTGGTAGAATTCCACGTGCGCGTTCTGCCAAGAGCACCATTTGCATGCACATCTTGTGGTTTTGCAGAAAACTTCATCCGCGTCTACCAAAAGATGCATGTGCATGCTTAAAACGCGTTTTCGCACGAATCCGTGCGCGGGTGCTAAAAAGAGCAGCATCGGCATGCTTAGCACGTTGTTTGGTAGAAATCCATGTGCGCGTTCTGCGAAAAGCAGCATTTGCATGCACATCTTGTGGTTTTGCAGAAAACTTCAATCTCGTCTACCAAAAGATGCATGTGCATGCTTAATACGCGTTTTCGCACGAATCCGTGCGCGGGTGCTAAAAAGAGCAGCATCGGCATGCTTAGCACGTTGTTTGGTAGAAATCCACGTGCGCGTTCTGCGAAAAGCACCATTTGCATGCACATCTTGTGGTTTTGCAGAAAACTTCAATCTCGTCTACCAAAAGATGCATGTGCATGCTTAAAACGCGTTTTCGCACGAATCCGTGCGCGGGTGCTAAAAAGAGCAGCATCGGCATGCTTAGCACGTTGTTTGGTAGAAATCCACGTGCGCGTTCTGCGAAAAGCACCATTTGCATGCACATCTTGTGGTTTTGCAGAAAACTTCAATCTCGTCTACCAAAAGATGCATGTGCATGCTTAAAACGCGTTTTCGCACAAATCCGTGCGCGGGTGCTAAAAAGAGCAGCATCGGCATGCTTAGCACGTCGTTTGGTAGAAATCCACGTGCGCGTTCTGCCAAGAGCACCATTTGCATGCACATCTTGTGGTTTTGCAGAAAACTTCATCCGCGTCTACCAAAAGATGCATGTGCATGCTTAAAACGCGTTTTCGAACGAATCCGTGCGCGGGTACTAAAAAGAGCAGCATCGGCATGCTTAGCAAGTCGTTTGGTAGAAATCCACGTGCGCGTTCTGCCAAAAGCACCATTTGCATGCACATCTTGTGGTTTTGCAGAAAACTTCAATCTCGTCTACCAAAAGATGCATGTGCATGCTTAAAACGCGTTTTCGCACGAATCCGTGCGCGGGTGCTAAAAAGAGCAGCATCGGTATGCTTAGCACGTTGTTTGGTAGAAATCCACGTGCGCGTTCTGCGAAAAGCACCATTTGCATGCACATTTTGTGGTTTTGCAGAAAACTTCAATCTCGTCTACCAAAAGATGCATGTGCATGCTTAAAACGCGTTTTCGCACGAATCCGTGCGCGGGTGCTAAAAAGAGCAGCATCGGCATGCTTAGCACGTCGTTTGGTAGAAATCCACGTGCGCGTTCTGCCAAGAGCACCATTTGCATGCACATCTTGTGGTTTTGCAGAAAACTTCATCCGCGTCTACCAAAAGATGCATGTGCATGCTTAAAACGCGTTTTCGCACGAATCCGTGCGCGGGTGCTAAAAAGAGCAGCATCGGCATGCTTAGCACGTCGTTTGGTAGAAATCCACGTGCGCGTTCTGCCAAGAGCACCATTTGCATGCACATCTTGTGGTTTTGCAGAAAACTTCATCCGCGTCTACCAAAAGATGCATGTGCATGCTTAAAACGCGTTTTCGCACGAATCCGTGCGCGGGTGCTAAAAAGAGCAGCATCGGCATGCTTAGCACGTTGTTTGGTAGAAATCCACGTGCGCGTTCTGCGAAAAGCAGCATTTGCATGCACATCTTGTGGTTTTGCAGAAAACTTCAATCTCGTCTACCAAAAGATGCATGTGCATGCTTAATACGCGTTTTCGCACGAATCCGTGCGCGGGGTGCTAAAAAGAGCAGCATCGGCATGCTTAGCACGTTGTTTGGTAGAAATCCACGTGCGCGTTCTGCGAAAAGCACCATTTGCATGCACATCTTGTGGTTTTGCAGAAAACTTCAATCTCGTCTACCAAAAGATGCATGTGCATGCTTAAAACGCGTTTTCGCACGAATCCGTGCGCGGGTGCTAAAAAGAGCAGCATCGGCATGCTTAGCACGTTGTTTGGTAGAAATCCACGTGCGCGTTCTGCCAAGAGCACCATTTGCATGCACATCTTGTGGTTTTGCAGAAAACTTCATCCGCGTCTACCAAAAGATGCATGTGCATGCTTAAAACGCGTTTTCGCACGAATCCGTGCG
Source organism: Dermacentor andersoni (assembly GCF_023375885.2). Taxonomy (NCBI): domain Eukaryota; kingdom Metazoa; phylum Arthropoda; class Arachnida; order Ixodida; family Ixodidae; genus Dermacentor; species Dermacentor andersoni. The sequence continues at coordinate 80,223 of NW_027314808.1, forward strand.
CGGGTGCTAAAAAGAGCAGCATCGGCATGCTTAGCACGTCGTTTGGTAGAAATCCACGTGCGCGTTCTGCCAAGAGCACCATTTGCATGCACATCTTGTGGTTTTGCAGAAAACTTCATCCGCGTCTACCAAAAGATGCATGTGCATGCTTAAAACGCGTTTTCGCACGAATCCGTGCGCGGGTGCTAAAAAGAGCAGCATCGGCATGCTTAGCAAGTCGTTTGGTAGAAATCCACGTGCGCGTTCTGCGAAAAGCACCATTTGCATGCACATCTTGTGGTTTCGCAGAAAACTTCAATCTCGTCTACCAAAAAATGCATGTGCATGCTTAAAACGCGTTTTCGCACGAATCCGTGCGCGGGTGCTAAAAAGAGCAGCATCGGCATGCTTAGCACGTCGTTTGGTAGAAATCCACGTGCGCGTTCTGCGAAAAGCACCATTTGCATGCACATCTTGTGGTTTTGCAGAAAACTTCAATCTCGTCTACCAAAAGATGCATGTGCATGCTTAAAACGCGTTTTCGCACAAATCCGTGCGCGGGTGCTAAAAAGCGCAGCATCGGCATGCTTAGCACGTCGTTTGGTAGAAATCCACGTGCGCGTTCTGCCAAGAGCACCATTTGCATGCACATCTTGTGGTTTTGCAGAAAACTTCAATCTCGTCTACCAAAAGATGCATGTGCATGCTTAAAACGCGTTTTCGCACAAATCCGTGCGCGGGTGCTAAAAAGAGCAGCATCGGCATGCTTAGCACGTCGTTTGGTAGAAATCCACGTGCGCGTTCTGCCAAGAGCACCATTTGCATGCACATCTTGTGGTTTTGCAGAAAACTTCATCCGCGTCTACCAAAAGATGCATGTGCATGCTTAAAACGCGTTTTCGCACGAATCGTGCGCGGGTGCTAAAAAGAGCAGCATCGGCATGCTTAGCACGTTGTTTGGTAGAAATCCATGTGCGCGTTCTGCGAAAAGCAGCATTTGCATGCACATCTTGTGGTTTTGCAGAAAAACTTCAATCTCGTCTACCAAAAGATGCATGTGCATGCTTAATACGCGTTTTCGCACGAATCCGTGCGCGGGTGCTAAAAAGAGCAGCATCGGCATGCTTAGCACGTTGTTTGGTAGAAATCCACGTGCGCGTTCTGCGAAAAGCACCATTTGCATGCACATCTTGTGGTTTTGCAGAAAACTTCAATCTCGTCTACCAAAAGATGCATGTGCATGCTTAAAACGCGTTTTCGCACAAATCCGTGCGCGGGTGCTAAAAAGAGCAGCATCGGCATGCTTAGCACGTCGTTTGGTAGAAATCCACGTGCGCGTTCTGCCAAGAGCACCATTTGCATGCACATCTTGTGGTTTTGCAGAAAACTTCATCCGCGTCTACCAAAAGATGCATGTGCATGCTTAAAACGCGTTTTCGCACGAATCCGTGCGCGGGTGCTAAAAAGAGCAGCATCGGCATGCTTAGCAAGTCGTTTGGTAGAAATCCACGTGCGCGTTCTGCCAAAAGCACCATTTGCATGCACATCTTGTGGTTTTGCAGAAAACTTCATCCGCGTCTACCAAAAGATGCATGTGCATGCTTAAAACGCGTTTTCGCACGAATCCGTGCGCGGGTGCTAAAAAGAGCAGCATCGGCATGCTTAGCACGTCGTTTGGTAGAAATCCACGTGCGCGTTCTGCGAAAAGCACCATTTGCATGCACATCTTGTGGTTTCGCAGAAAACTTCAATCTCGTCTACCAAAAGATGCATGTGCATGCTTAAAACGCGTTTTCGCACGAATCCGTGCGCGGGTGCTAAAAAGAGCAGCATCGGCATGCTTAGCACGTTGTTTGGTAGAAATCCACGTGCGCGTTCTGCGAAAAGCACCATTTGCATGCACATCTTGTGGTTTTGCAGAAAACTTCAATCTCGTCTACCAAAAGATGCATGTGCATGCTTAAAACGCGTTTTCGCACAAATCCGTGCGCGGGTGCTAAAAAGAGCAGCATCGGCATGCTTAGCACGTCGTTTGGTAGAAATCCACGTGCGCGTTCTGCCAAGAGCACTATTTGCATGCACATCTTGTGGTTTTGCAGAAAACTTCAATCTCGTCTACCAAAAGATGCATGTGCATGCTTAAAACGCGTTTTCGCACAAATCCGTGCGCGGGTGCTAAAAAGAGCAGCATCGGCATGCTTAGCACGTCGTTTGGTAGAAATCCACGTGCGCGTTCTGCCAAGAGCACCATTTGCATGCACATCTTGTGGTTTTGCAGAAAACTTCATCCGCGTCTACCAAAAGATGCATGTGCATGCTTAAAACGCGTTTTCGCACGAATCCGTGCGCGGGTGCTAAAAAGAGCAGCATCGGCATGCTTAGCACGTTGTTTGGTAGAAATCCATGTGCGCGTTCTGCGAAAAGCAGCATTTGCATGCACATCTTGTGGTTTTGCAGAAAACTTCAATCTCGTCTACCAAAAGATGCATGTGCATGCTTAATACGCGTTTTCGCACGAATCCGTGCGCGGGTGCTAAAAAGAGCAGCATCGGCATGCTTAGCACGTCGTTTGGTAGAAATCCACGTGCGCGTTCTGCCAAGAGCACCATTTGCATGCACATCTTGTGGTTTTGCAGAAAACTTCATCCGCGTCTACCAAAAGATGCATGTGCATGCTTAAAACGCGTTTTCGCACGAATCCGTGCGCGGGTGCTAAAAAGAGCAGCATCGGCATGCTTAGCACGTTGTTTGGTAGAAATCCATGTGCGCGTTCTGCGAAAAGCAGCATTTGCATGCACATCTTGTGGTTTTGCAGAAAACTTCAATCTCGTCTACCAAAAGATGCATGTGCATGCTTAATACGCGTTTTCGCACGAATCCGTGCGCGGGTGCTAAAAAGAGCAGCATCGGCATGCTTAGCACGTTGTTTGGTAGAAATCCACGTGCGCGTTCTGCGAAAAGCACCATTTGCATGCACATCTTGTGGTTTTGCAGAAAACTTCAATCTCGTCTACCAAAAGATGCATGTGCATGCTTAAAACGCGTTTTCGCACAAATCCGTGCGCGGGTGCTAAAAAGAGCAGCATCGGCATGCTTAGCACGTCGTTTGGTAGAAATCCACGTGCGCGTTCTGCCAAGAGCACCATTTGCATGCACATCTTGTGGTTTTGCAGAAAACTTCATCCGCGTCTACCAAAAGATGCATGTGCATGCTTAAAACGCGTTTTCGCACAAATCCGTGCGCGGGTGCTAAAAAGAGCAGCATCGGCATGCTTAGCACGTCGTTTGGTAGAAATCCACGTGCGCGTTCTGCCAAGAGCGCCATTTGCATGCACATCTTGTGGTTTTGCAGAAAACTTCATCCGCGTCTACCAAAAGATGCATGTGCATGCTTAAAAACACACGCGAGACAGATCCGTGCGCGGGTGCTAAAAAGAGCAGCATCGGCATGCTTAGCACGTTGTTTGGTAGAAATCCATGTGCGCGTTCTGCGAAAAGCAGCATTTGCATGCACATCTTGTGGTTTTGCAGAAAACTTCAATCTCGTCTACCAAAAGATGCATGTGCATGCTTAATACGCGTTTTCGCACGAATCCGTGCGCGGGTGCTAAAAAGAGCAGCATCGGCATGCTTAGCACGTTGTTTGGTAGAAATCCACGTGCGCGTTCTGCGAAAAGCACCATTTGCATGCACATCTCGTGGTTTTGCAGAAAACTTCAATCTCGTCTACCAAAAGATGCATGTGCATGCTTAAAACGCGTTTTCGCACGAATCCGTGCGCGGGTGCTAAAAAGAGCAGCATCGGCATGCTTAGCACGTTGTTTGGTAGAAATCCACGTGCGCGTTCTGCGAAAAGCACCATTTGCATGCACATCTTGTGGTTTTGCAGAAAACTTCAATCTCGTCTACCAAAAGATGCATGTGCATGCTTAAAACGCGTTTTCGCACAAATCCGTGCGCGGGTGCTAAAAAGAGCAGCATCGGCATGCTTAGCACGTCGTTTGGTAGAAATCCACGTGCGCGTTCTGCCAAGAGCACCATTTGCATGCACATCTTGTGTTTTGCAGAAAACTTCATCCGCGTCTACCAAAAGATGCATGTGCATGCTTAAAACGCGTTTTCGCACGAATCCGTGCGCGGGGTGCTAAAAAGAGCAGCATCGGCATGCTTAGCACGTCGTTTGGTAGAAATCCACGTGCGCGTTCTGCGAAAAGCACCATTTGCATGCACATCTTGTGGTTTCGCAGAAAACTTCAATCTCGTCTACCAAAAGATGCATGTGCATGCTTAAAACGCGTTTTCGCACGAATCCGTGCGCGGGTGCTAAAAAGAGCAGCATCGGCATGCTTAGCACGTTGTTTGGTAGAAATCCACGTGCGCGTTCTGCGAAAAGCACCATTTGCATGCACATCTTGTGGTTTTGCAGAAAACTTCAATCTCGTCTACCAAAAGATGCATGTGCATGCTTAAAACGCGTTTTCGCACAAATCCGTGCGCGGGTGCTAAAAAGAGCAGCATCGGCATGCTTAGCACGTCGTTTGGTAGAAATCCACGTGCGCGTTCTGCCAAGAGCACCATTTGCATGCACATCTTGTGGTTTTGCAGAAAACTTCATCCGCGTCTACCAAAAGATGCATGTGCATGCTTAAAACGCGTTTTCGCACGAATCCGTGCGCGGGTGCTAAAAAGAGCAGCATCGGCATGCTTAGCACGTCGTTTGGTAGAAATCCACGTGCGCGTTCTGCCAAAAGCACCATTTGCATGCACATCTTGTGGTTTTGCAGAAAACTTCATCCGCGTCTACCAAAAGATGCATGTGCATGCTTAAAACGCGTTTTCGCACGAATCCGTGCGCGGGTGCTAAAAAGAGCAGCATCGGCATGCTTAGCACGTTGTTTGGTAGAAATCCACGTGCGCGTTCTGAGAAAAGCACCATTTGCATGCACATCTTGTGGTTTTGCAGAAAACTTCAATCTCGTCTACCAAAAGATGCATGTGCATGCTTAAAACGCGTTTTCGCACGAATCCGTGCGCGGGTGCTAAAAAGAGCAGCATCGGCATGCTTAGCACGTTGTTTGGTAGAAATCCACGTGCGCGTTCTGCGAAAAGCACCATTTGCATGCACATCTTGTGGTTTTGCAGAAAACTTCAATCTCGTCTACCAAAAGATGCATGTGCATGCTTAAAACGCGTTTTCGCACAAATCCGTGCGCGGGTGCTAAAAAGAGCAGCATCGGCATGCTTAGCACGTCCTTTGGTAGAAATCCACGTGCGCGTTCTGCCAAGAGCACCATTTGCATGCACATAATGTGGTTTTGCAGAAAACTTCATCCGCGTCTACCAAAAGATGCATGTGCATGCTTAAAACGCGTTTTCGCACGAATCCGTGCGCGGGTGCTAAAAAGAGCAGCATCGGCATGCTTAGCACGTCGTTTGGTAGAAATCCACGTGCGCGTTCTGCCAAAAGCACCATTTGCATGCACATCTTGTGGTTTTGCAGAAAACTTCATCCGCGTCTACCAAAAGATGCATGTGCATGCTTAAAACGCGTTTTCGCACGAATCCGTGCGCGGGTGCTAAAAAGAGCAGCATCGGCATGCTTAGCACGTCGTTTGGTAGAAATCCACGTGCGCGTTCTGCGAAAAGCACCATTTGCATGCACATCTTGTGGTTTTGCAGAAAACTTCAATCTCGTCTACCAAAAGATGCATGTGCATGCTTAAAACGCGTTTTCGCACGAATCCGTGCGCGGGTGCTAAAAAGAGCAGCATCGGCATGCTTAGCACGTTGTTTGGTAGAAATCCACGTGCGCGTTCTGCGAAAAGCACCATTTGCATGCACATCTTGTGGTTTTTCAGAAAACTTCAATCTCGTCTACCAAAAGATGCATGTGCATGCTTAAAACGTGTTTTCGCACGAATCCGTGCGCGGGTGCTAAAAAGAGCAGCATCGGCATGCTTAGCACGTTGTTTGGTAGAAATCCACGTGCGCGTTCTGCGAAAAGCACCATTTGCATGCACATCTTGTGGTTTTGCAGAAAACTTCAATCTCGTCTACCAAAAGATGCATGTGCATGCTTAAAACGCGTTTTCGCACAAATCCGTGCGCGGGTGCTAAAAAGAGAAGCATCGGCATGCTTAGCACGTCGTTTGGTAGAAATCCACGTGCGCGTTCTGCCAAAAGCACCATTTGCATGCACATCTTGTGGTTTTGCAGAAAACTTCAATCTCGTCTACCAAAAGATGCATGTGCATGCTTAAAACGCGTTTTCGCACGAATCCGTGCGCGGGTGCTAAAAAGAGCAGCATCGGCATGCTTAGCACGTTGTTTGGTAGAAATCCACGTGCGCGTTCTGCGAAAAGCACCATTTGCATGCACATCTTGTGGTTTTGCAGAAAACTTCAATCTCGTCTACCAAAAGATGCATGTGCATGCTTAAAACGCGTTTTCGCACAAATCCGTGCGCGGGTGCTAAAAAGAGCAGCATCGGCATGCTTAGCACGTCGTTTGGTAGAAATCCACGTGCGCGTTCTGCCAAGAGCACCATTTGCATGCACATCTTGTGGTTTTGCAGAAAACTTCATCCGCGTCTACCAAAAGATGCATGTGCATGCTTAAAACGCGTTCTCGCACGAATCCGTGCGCGGGTGCTAAAAAGAGCAGCATCGGCATGCTTAGCACGTTGTTTGGTAGAAATCCACGTGCGCGTTCTGCGAAAAGCACCATATGCATGCACATCTTGTGGTTTTGCAGAAAACTTCAATCTCGTCTACCAAAAGATGCATGTGCATGCTTAAAACGCGTTTTCGCACGAATCCGTGCGCGGGTGCTAAAAAGAGCAGCATCGGCATGCTTAGCACGTTGTTTGGTAGAAATCCACGTGCGCGTTCTGCGAAAAGCACCATTTGCATGCACATCTTGTGGTTTTGCAGAAAACTTCAATCTCGTCTACCAAAAGATGCATGTGCATGCTTAAAACGCGTTTTCGCACGAATCCGTGCGCGGGTGCCAAAAAGAGCAGCATCGGCATGCTTAGCACGTTGTTTGGTAGAAATCCACGTGCGCGTTCTGCCAAAAGCACCATTTGCATGCACATCTTGTGGTTTTGCAGAAAACTTCAATCTCGTTTACCAAAAGATGCATGTGCATGCTTAAAACGCGTTTTCGCACAAATCCGTGCGCGGGTGCTAAAAAGAGCAGCATCGGCATGCTTAGCACGTCGTTTGGTAGAAATCCACGTGCGCGTTCTGCCAAGAGCACCATTTGCATGCACATCTTGTGGTTTTGCAGAAAACTTCATCCGCGTCTACCAAAAGATGCATGTGCATGCTTAAAACGCGTTTTCGCACGAATCCGTGCGCGGGTGCTAAAAAGAGCAGCATCGGCATGCTTAGCACGTCGTTTGGTAGAAATCCACGTGCGCGTTCTGCCAAAAGCACCATTTGCATGCACATCTTGTGGTTTTGCAGAAAACTTCATCCGCGTCTACCAAAAGATGCATGTGCATGCTTAAAACAAGTTTTCGCACGAATCCGTGCGCGGGTGCTAAAAAGAGCAGCATCGACATGCTTAGCACGTCGTTTGGTAGAAATCCACGTGCGCGTTCTGCGAAAAGCACCATTTGCATGCACATCTTGTGGTTTTGCAGAAAACTTCAATCTCGTCTACCAAAAGATGCATGTGCATGCTTAAAACGCGTTTTCGCACGAATCCGTGCGCGGGTGCTAAAAAGAGCAGCATCGGCATGCTTAGCACGTTGTTTGGTAGAAATCCACGTGCGCGTTCTGCGAAAAGCACCATTTGCATGCACATCTTGTGGTTTTGCAGAAAACTTCAATCTCGTCTACCAAAAGATGCATGTGCATGCTTAAAACGCGTTTTCGCACGAATCCGTGCGCGGGTGCTAAAAAGAGCAGCATCGGCATGCTTAGCACGTTGTTTGGTAGAAATCCACGTGCGCGTTCTGCGAAAAGCACCATTTGCATGCACATCTTGTGGTTTCGCAGAAAACTTCAATCTCGTCTACCAAAAGATGCATGTGCATGCTTAAAACGCGTTTTCGCACGAATCCGTGCGCGGGTGCTAAAAAGAGCAGCATCGGCATGCTTAGCACGTTGTTTGGTAGAAATCCACGTGCGCGTTCTGCGAAAAGCACCATATGCATGCACATCTTGTGGTTTTGCAGAAAACTTCAATCTCGTCTACCAAAAGATGCATGTGCATGCTTAAAACGCGTTTTCGCACGAATCCGTGCGCGGGTGCTAAAAAGAGCAGCATCGGCATGCTTAGCACGTTGTTTGGTAGAAATCCACGTGCGCGTTCTGCGAAAAGCACCATTTGCATGCACATCTTGTGGTTTTGCAGAAAACTTCAATCTCGTCTACCAAAAGATGCATGTGCATGCTTAAAACGCGTTTTCGCACGAATTCGTGCGCGGGTGCTAAAAAGAGCAGCATCGGCATGCTTAGCACGTTGTTTGGTAGAAATCCACGTGCGCGTTCTGCGAAAAGCACCATTTGCATGCACATCTTGTGGTTTTGCAGAAAACTTCAATCTCGTCTACCAAAAGATGCATGTGCATGCTTAAAACGCGTTTTCGCACAAATCCGTGCGCGGGTGCTAAAAAGAGCAGCATCGGCATGCTTAGCACGTCGTTTGGTAGAAATCCATGTGCGCGTTCTGCCAAGAGCACCATTTGCATGCACATCTTGTGGTTTTGCAGAAAACTTCATCCGCGTCTACCAAAAGATGCATGTGCATGCTTAAAACGCGTTTTCGCACGAATCCGTGCGCGGGTGCTAAAAAGAGCAGCATCGGCATGCTTAGCACGTCGTTTGGTAGAAATCCACGTGCGCGTTCTGCCAAAAGCACCATTTGCATGCACATCTTGTGGTTTTGCAGAAAACTTCATCCGCGTCTACCAAAAGATGCATGTGCATGCTTAAAACGCGTTTTCGCACGAATCCGTGCGCGGGTGCTAAAAAGAGCAGCATCGGCATGCTTAGCACGTCGTTTGGTAGAAATCCACGTGCGCGTTCTGCGAAAAGCACCATTTGCATGCACATCTTGTGGTTTTGCAGAAAACTTCAATCTCGTCTACCAAAAGATGCATGTGCATGCTTAAAACGCGTTTTCGCACGAATCCGTGCGCGGGTGCTAAAAAGAGCAGCATCGGCATGCTTAGCACGTTGTTTGGTAGAAATCCACGTGCGCGTTCTGCGAAAAGCACCATTTGCATGCACATCTTGTGGTTTTGCAGAAAACTTCAATCTCGTCTACCAAAAGATGCATGTGCATGCTTAAAACGCGTTTTCGCACGAACCCGTGCGCGGGTGCTAAAAGAGCAGCATCGGCATGCTTAGCACGTTGTTTGGTAGAAATCCACGTGCGCGTTCTGCGAAAAGCACCATTTGCATGCACATCTTGTGGTTTTGCAGAAAACTTCATCCGCGTCTACCAAAAGATGCATGTGCATGCTTAAAACGCGTTTTCGCACGAATCCGTGCGCGGGTGCTAAAAAGAGCAGCATCGGCATGCTTAGCACGTCGTTTGGTAGAAATCCACGTGCGCGTTCTGCGAAAAGCACCATTTGCATGCACATCTTGTGGTTTTGCAGAAAACTTCATCCGCGTCTACCAAAAGATGCATGTGCATGCTTAAAACGCGTTTTCTCACGAATCCGTGCGCGGGTGCTAAAAAGAGCAGCATCGGCATGCTTAGCACGTCGTTTGGTAGAAATCCACGTGCGCGTTCTGCGAAAAGCACCATTTGCATGCACATCTTGTGGTTTCGCAGAAAACTTCAATCTCGTCTACCAAAAGATGCATGTGCATGCTTAAAACGCGTTTTCGCACGAATCCGTGCGCGGGTGCTAAAAAGAGCAGCATCGGCATGCTTAGCACGTTGTTTGGTAGAAATCCACGTGCGCGTTCTGCGAAAAGCACCATATGCATGCACATATTGTCGTTTTGCAGAAAACTTCAATCTCGTCTACCAAAAGATGCATGTGCATGCTTAAAACGCGTTTTCGCACGAATCCGTGCGCGGGTGCTAAAAAGAGCAGCATCGGCATGCTTAGCACGTTGTTTGGTAGAAATCCATGTGCGCGTTCTGCGAAAAGCAGCATTTGCATGCACATCTTGTGGTTTTGCAGAAAACTTCAATCTCGTCTACCAAAAGATGCATGTGCATGCTTAATACGCGTTTTCGCACGAATCCGTGCGCGGGTGCTAAAAAGAGCAGCATCGGCATGCTTAGCACGTCGTTTGGTAGAAATCCACGTGCGCGTTCTGCCAAGAGCACCATTTGCATGCACATCTTGTGGTTTTGCAGAAAACTTCATCCGCGTCTACCAAAAGATGCATGTGCATGCTTAAAACGCGTTTTCGCACGAATCCGTGCGCGGGTGCTAAAAAGAGCAGCATCGGCATGCTTAGCACGTTGTTTGGTAGAAATCCATGTGCGCGTTCTGCGAAAAGCAGCATTTGCATGCACATCTTGTGGTTTTGCAGAAAACTTCAATCTCGTCTACCAAAAGATGCATGTGCATGCTTAATACGCGTTTTCGCACGAATCCGTGCGCGGGTGCTAAAAAGAGCAGCATCGGCATGCTTAGCACGTTGTTTGGTAGAAATCCACGTGCGCGTTCTGCGAAAAGCACCATTTGCATGCACATCTTGTGGTTTTGCAGAAAACTTCAATCTCGTCTACCAAAAGATGCATGTGCATGCTTAAAACGCGTTTTCGCACAAATCCGTGCGCGGGTGCTAAAAAGAGCAGCATCGGCATGCTTAGCACGTCGTTTGGTAGAAATCCACGATCGCGTTCTGCCAAGAGCACCATTTGCATGCACATCTTGTGGTTTTGCAGAAAACTTCATCCGCGTCTACCAAAAGATGCATGTGCATGCTTAAAACGCGTTTTCGCACAAATCCGTGCGCGGGTGCTAAAAAGAGCAGCATCGGCATGCTTAGCACGTCGTTTGGTAGAAATCCACGTGCGCGTTCTGCCAAGAGCGCCATTTGCATGCACATCTTGTGGTTTTGCAGAAAACTTCATCCGCGTCTACCAAAAGATGCATGTGCATGCTTAAAACGCGTTTTCGCACGAATCCGTGCGCGGGTGCTAAAAAGAGCAGCATCGGCATGCTTAGCACGTTGTTTGGTAGAAATCCATGTGCGCGTTCTGCGAAAAGCAGCATTTGCATGCACATCTTGTGGTTTTGCAGAAAACTTCAATCTCGTCTACCAAAAGATGCATGTGCATGCTTAATACGCGTTTTCGCACGAATCCGTGCGCGGGTGCTAAAAAGAGCAGCATCGGCATGCTTAGCACGTTGTTTGGTAGAAATCCACGTGCGCGTTCTGCGAAAAGCACCATTTGCATGCACATCTCGTGGTTTTGCAGAAAACTTCAATCTCGTCTACCAAAAGATGCATGTGCATGCTTAAAACGCGTTTTCGCACGAATCCGTGCGCGGGTGCTAAAAAGAGCAGCATCGGCATGCTTAGCACGTTGTTTGGTAGAAATCCACGTGCGCGTTCTGCGAAAAGCACCATTTGCATGCACATCTTGTGGTTTTGCAGAAAACTTCAATCTCGTCTACCAAAAGATGCATGTGCATGCTTAAAACGCGTTTTCGCACAAATCCGTGCGCGGGTGCTAAAAAGAGCAGCATCGGCATGCTTAGCACGTCGTTTGGTAGAAATCCACGTGCGCGTTCTGCCAAGAGCACCATTTGCATGCACATCTTGTGGTTTTGCAGAAAACTTCATCCGCGTCTACCAAAAGATGCATGTGCATGCTTAAAACGCGTTTTCGCACGAATCCGTGCGCGGGTGCTAAAAAGAGCAGCATCGGCATGCTTAGCACGTTGTTTGGTAGAAATCCACGTGCGCGTTCTGCGAAAAGCACCATTTGCATGCACATCTTGTGGTTTCGCAGAAAACTTCAATCTCGTCTACCAAAAGATGCATGTGCATGCTTAAAACGCGTTTTCGCACGAATCCGTGCGCGGGTGCTAAAAAGAGCAGCATCGGCATGCTTAGCACGTTGTTTGGTAGAAATCCACGTGCGCGTTCTGCGAAAAGCACCATATGCATGCACATCTTGTGGTTTTGCAGAAAACTTCAATCTCGTCTACCAAAAGATGCATGTGCATGCTTAAAACGCGTTTTCGCACGAATCCGTGCGCGGGTGCTAAAAAGAGCAGCATCGGCATGCTTAGCACGTTGTTTGGTAGAAATCCACGTGCGCGTTCTGCGAAAAGCACCATTTGCATGCACATCTTGTGGTTTTGCAGAAAACTTCAATCTCGTCTACCAAAAGATGCATGTGCATGCTTAAAACGCGTTTTCGCACGAATTCGTGCGCGGGTGCTAAAAAGAGCAGCATCGGCATGCTTAGCACGTTGTTTGGTAGAAATCCACGTGCGCGTTCTGCGAAAAGCACCATTTGCATGCACATCTTGTGGTTTTGCAGAAAACTTCAATCTCGTCTACCAAAAGATGCATGTGCATGCTTAAAACGCGTTTTCGCACAAATCCGTGCGCGGGTGCTAAAAAGAGCAGCATCGGCATGCTTAGCACGTCGTTTGGTAGAAATCCATGTGCGCGTTCTGCCAAGAGCACCATTTGCATGCACATCTTGTGGTTTTGCAGAAAACTTCATCCGCGTCTACCAAAAGATGCATGTGCATGCTTAAAACGCGTTTTCGCACGAATCCGTGCGCGGGTGCTAAAAAGAGCAGCATCGGCATGCTTAGCACGTCGTTTGGTAGAAATCCACGTGCGCGTTCTGCCAAAAGCACCATTTGCATGCACATCTTGTGGTTTTGCAGAAAACTTCATCCGCGTCTACCAAAAGATGCATGTGCATGCTTAAAACGCGTTTTCGCACGAATCCGTGCGCGGGTGCTAAAAAGAGCAGCATCGGCATGCTTAGCACGTCGTTTGGTAGAAATCCACGTGCGCGTTCTGCGAAAAGCACCATTTGCATGCACATCTTGTGGTTTTGCAGAAAACTTCAATCTCGTCTACCAAAAGATGCATGTGCATGCTTAAAACGCGTTTTCGCACGAATCCGTGCGCGGGTGCTAAAAAGAGCAGCATCGGCATGCTTAGCACGTTGTTTGGTAGAAATCCACGTGCGCGTTCTGCGAAAAGCACCATTTGCATGCACATCTTGTGGTTTTGCAGAAAACTTCAATCTCGTCTACCAAAAGATGCATGTGCATGCTTAAAACGCGTTTTCGCACGAACCCGTGCGCGGGTGCTAAAAGAGTAGCATCGGCATGCTTAGCACGTTGTTTGGTAGAAATCCACGTGCGCGTTCTGCGAAAAGCACCATTTGCATGCACATCTTGTGGTTTTGCAGAAAACTTCATCCGCGTCTACCAAAAGATGCATGTGCATGCTTAAAACGCGTTTTCGCACGAATCCGTGCGCGGGTGCTAAAAAGAGCAGCATCGGCATGCTTAGCACGTCGTTTGGTAGAAATCCACGTGCGCGTTCTGCGAAAAGCACCATTTGCATGCACATCTTGTGGTTTTGCAGAAAACTTCATCCGCGTCTACCAAAAGATGCATGTGCATGCTTAAAACGCGTTTTCTCACGAATCCGTGCGCGGGTGCTAAAAAGAGCAGCATCGGCATGCTTAGCACGTCGTTTGGTAGAAATCCACGTGCGCGTTCTGCGAAAAGCACCATTTGCATGCACATCTTGTGGTTTCGCAGAAAACTTCAATCTCGTCTACCAAAAGATGCATGTGCATGCTTAAAACGCGTTTTCGCACGAATCCGTGCGCGGGTGCTAAAAAGAGCAGCATCGGCATGCTTAGCACGTTGTTTGGTAGAAATCCACGTGCGCGTTCTGCGAAAAGCACCATATGCATGCACATATTGTCGTTTTGCAGAAAACTTCAATCTCGTCTACCAAAAGATGCATGTGCATGCTTAAAACGCGTTTTCGCACGAATCCGTGCGCGGGTGCTAAAAAGAGCAGCATCGGCATGCTTAGCACGTTGTTTGGTAGAAATCCATGTGCGCGTTCTGCGAAAAGCAGCATTTGCATGCACATCTTGTGGTTTTGCAGAAAACTTCAATCTCGTCTACCAAAAGATGCATGTGCATGCTTAATACGCGTTTTCGCACGAATCCGTGCGCGGGTGCTAAAAAGAGCAGCATCGGCATGCTTAGCACGTCGTTTGGTAGAAATCCACGTGCGCGTTCTGCCAAGAGCACCATTTGCATGCACATCTTGTGGTTTTGCAGAAAACTTCATCCGCGTCTACCAAAAGATGCATGTGCATGCTTAAAACGCGTTTTCGCACGAATCCGTGCGCGGGTGCTAAAAGGAGCAGCATCGGCATGCTTAGCACGTTGTTTGGTAGAAATCCATGTGCGCGTTCTGCGAAAAGCAGCATTTGCATGCACATCTTGTGGTTTTGCAGAAAACTTCAATCTCGTCTACCAAAAGATGCATGTGCATGCTTAATACGCGTTTTCGCACGAATCCGTGCGCGGGTGCTAAAAAGAGCAGCATCGGCATGCTTAGCACGTTGTTTGGTAGAAATCCACGTGCGCGTTCTGCGAAAAGCACCATTTGCATGCACATCTTGTGGTTTTGCAGAAAACTTCAATCTCGTCTACCAAAAGATGCATGTGCATGCTTAAAACGCGTTTTCGCACAAATCCGTGCGCGGGTGCTAAAAAGAGCAGCATCGGCATGCTTAGCACGTCGTTTGGTAGAAATCCACGTGCGCGTTCTGCCAAGAGCACCATTTGCATGCACATCTTGTGGTTTTGCAGAAAACTTCATCCGCGTCTACCAAAAGATGCATGTGCATGCTTAAAACGCGTTTTCGCACAAATCCGTGCGCGGGTGCTAAAAAGAGCAGCATCGGCATGCTTAGCACGTCGTTTGGTAGAAATCCACGTGCGCGTTCTGCCAAGAGCGCCATTTGCATGCACATCTTGTGGTTTTGCAGAAAACTTCATCCGCGTCTACCAAAAGATGCATATGCATGCTTAAAACGCGTTTTCGCACGAATCCGTGCGCGGGTGCTAAAAAGAGCAGCATCGGCATGCTTAGCACGTTGTTTGGTAGAAATCCATGTGCGCGTTCTGCGAAAAGCAGCATTTGCATGCACATCTTGTGGTTTTGCAGAAAACTTCAATCTCGTCTACCAAAAGATGCATGTGCATGCTTAATACGCGTTTTCGCACGAATCCGTGCGCGGGTGCTAAAAAGAGCAGCATCGGCATGCTTAGCACGTTGTTTGGTAGAAATCCACGTGCGCGTTCTGCGAAAAGCACCATTTGCATGCACATCTCGTGGTTTTGCAGAAAACTTCAATCTCGTCTACCAAAAGATGCATGTGCATGCTTAAAACGCGTTTTCGCACGAATCCGTGCGCGGGTGCTAAAAAGAGCAGCATCGGCATGCTTAGCACGTTGTTTGGTAGAAATCCACGTGCGCGTTCTGCGAAAAGCACCATTTGCATGCACATCTTGTGGTTTTGCAGAAAACTTCAATCTCGTCTACCAAAAGATGCATGTGCATGCTTAAAACGCGTTTTCGCACAAATCCGTGCGCGGGTGCTAAAAAGAGCAGCATCGGCATGCTTAGCACGTCGTTTGGTAGAAATCCACGTGCGCGTTCTGCCAAGAGCACCATTTGCATGCACATCTTGTGGTTTTGCAGAAAACTTCATCCGCGTCTACCAAAAGATGCATGTGCATGCTTAAAACGCGTTTTCGCACGAATCCGTGCGCGGGTGCTAAAAAGAGCAGCATCGGCATGCTTAGCACGTCGTTTGGTAGAAATCCACGTGCGCGTTCTGCGAAAAGCACCATTTGCATGCACATCTTGTGGTTTCGCAGAAAACTTCAATCTCGTCTACCAAAAGATGCATGTGCATGCTTAAAACGCGTTTTCGCACGAATCCGTGCGCGGGTGCTAAAAAGAGCAGCATCGGCATGCTTAGCACGTTGTTTGGTAGAAATCCACGTGCGCGTTCTGCGAAAAGCACCATTTGCATGCACATCTTGTGGTTTTGCAGAAAACTTCAATCTCGTCTACCAAAAGATGCATGTGCATGCTTAAAACGCGTTTTCGCACAAATCCGTGCGCGGGTGCTAAAAAGAGCAGCATCGGCATGCTTAGCACGTCGTTTGGTAGAAATCCACGTGCGCGTTCTGCCAAGAGCACCATTTGCATGCACATCTTGTGGTTTTGCAGAAAACTTCATCCGCGTCTACCAAAAGATGCATGTGCATGCTTAAAACGCGTTTTCGCACGAATCCGTGCGCGGGTGCTAAAAAGAGCAGCATCGGCATGCTTAGCACGTCGTTTGGTAGAAATCCACGTGCGCGTTCTGCCAAAAGCACCATTTGCATGCACATCTTGTGGTTTTGCAGAAAACTTCATCCGCGTCTACCAAAAGATGCATGTGCATGCTTAAAACGCGTTTTCGCACGAATCCGTGCGCGGGTGCTAAAAAGAGCAGCATCGGCATGCTTAGCACGTTGTTTGGTAGAAATCCACGTGCGCGTTCTGAGAAAAGCACCATTTGCATGCACATCTTGTGGTTTTGCAGAAAACTTCAATCTCGTCTACCAAAAGATGCATGTGCATGCTTAAAACGCGTTTTCGCACGAATCCGTGCGCGGGTGCTAAAAAGAGCAGCATCGGCATGCTTAGCACGTTGTTTGGTAGAAATCCACGTGCGCGTTCTGCGAAAAGCACCATTTGCATGCACATCTTGTGGTTTTGCAGAAAACTTCAATCTCGTCTACCAAAAGATGCATGTGCATGCTTAAAACGCGTTTTCGCACAAATCCGTGCGCGGGTGCTAAAAAGAGCAGCATCGGCATGCTTAGCACGTCCTTTGGTAGAAATCCACGTGCGCGTTCTGCCAAGAGCACCATTTGCATGCACATAATGTGGTTTTGCAGAAAACTTCATCCGCGTCTACCAAAAGATGCATGTGCATGCTTAAAACGCGTTTTCGCACGAATCCGTGCGCGGGTGCTAAAAAGAGCAGCATCGGCATGCTTAGCACGTCGTTTGGTAGAAATCCACGTGCGCGTTCTGCCAAAAGCACCATTTGCATGCACATCTTGTGGTTTTGCAGAAAACTTCATCCGCGTCTACCAAAAGATGCATGTGCATGCTTAAAACGCGTTTTCGCACGAATCCGTGCGCGGGTGCTAAAAAGAGCAGCATCGGCATGCTTAGCACGTCGTTTGGTAGAAATCCACGTGCGCGTTCTGCGAAAAGCACCATTTGCATGCACATCTTGTGGTTTTGCAGAAAACTTCAATCTCGTCTACCAAAAGATGCATGTGCATGCTTAAAACGCGTTTTCGCACGAATCCGTGCGCGGGTGCTAAAAAGAGCAGCATCGGCATGCTTAGCACGTTGTTTGGTAGAAATCCACGTGCGCGTTCTGCGAAAAGCACCATTTGCATGCACATCTTGTGGTTTTTCAGAAAACTTCAATCTCGTCTACCAAAAGATGCATGTGCATGCTTAAAACGTGTTTTCGCACGAATCCGTGCGCGGGTGCTAAAAAGAGCAGCATCGGCATGCTTAGCACGTTGTTTGGTAGAAATCCACGTGCGCGTTCTGCGAAAAGCACCATTTGCATGCACATCTTGTGGTTTTGCAGAAAACTTCAATCTCGTCTACCAAAAGATGCATGTGCATGCTTAAAACGCGTTTTCGCACAAATCCGTGCGCGGGTGCTAAAAAGAGAAGCATCGGCATGCTTAGCACGTCGTTTGGTAGAAATCCACGTGCGCGTTCTGCCAAAAGCACCATTTGCATGCACATCTTGTGGTTTTGCAGAAAACTTCAATCTCGTCTACCAAAAGATGCATGTGCATGCTTAAAACGCGTTTTCGCACGAATCCGTGCGCGGGTGCTAAAAAGAGCAGCATCGGCATACTTAGCACGTTGTTTGGTAGAAATCCACGTGCGCGTTCTGCGAAAAGCACCATTTGCATGCACATCTTGTGGTTTTGCAGAAAACTTCAATCTCGTCTACCAAAAGATGCATGTGCATGCTTAAAACGCGTTTTCGCACAAATCCGTGCGCGGGTGCTAAAAAGAGCAGCATCGGCATGCTTAGCACGTCGTTTGGTAGAAATCCACGTGCGCGTTCTGCCAAGAGCACCATTTGCATGCACATCTTGTGGTTTTGCAGAAAACTTCATCCGCGTCTACCAAAAGATGCATGTGCATGCTTAAAACGCGTTCTCGCACGAATCCGTGCGCGGGTGCTAAAAAGAGCAGCATCGGCATGCTTAGCACGTTGTTTGGTAGAAATCCACGTGCGCGTTCTGCGAAAAGCACCATATGCATGCACATCTTGTGGTTTTGCAGAAAACTTCAATCTCGTCTACCAAAAGATGCATGTGCATGCTTAAAACGCGTTTTCGCACGAATCCGTGCGCGGGTGCTAAAAAGAGCAGCATCGGCATGCTTAGCACGTTGTTTGGTAGAAATCCACGTGCGCGTTCTGCGAAAAGCACCATTTGCATGCACATCTTGTGGTTTTGCAGAAAACTTCAATCTCGTCTACCAAAAGATGCATGTGCATGCTTAAAACGCGTTTTCGCACGAATCCGTGCGCGGGTGCCAAAAAGAGCAGCATCGGCATGCTTAGCACGTTGTTTGGTAGAAATCCACGTGCGCGTTCTGCGAAAAGCACCATTTGCATGCACATCTTGTGGTTTTGCAGAAAACTTCAATCTCGTTTACCAAAAGATGCATGTGCATGCTTAAAACGCGTTTTCGCACAAATCCGTGCGCGGGTGCTAAAAAGAGCAGCATCGGCATGCTTAGCACGTCGTTTGGTAGAAATCCACGTGCGCGTTCTGCCAAGAGCACCATTTGCATGCACATCTTGTGGTTTTGCAGAAAACTTCATCCGCGTCTACCAAAAGATGCATGTGCATGCTTAAAACGCGTTTTCGCACGAATCCGTGCGCGGGTGCTAAAAAGAGCAGCATCGGCATGCTTAGCACGTCGTTTGGTAGAAATCCACGTGCGCGTTCTGCCAAAAGCACCATTTGCATGCACATCTTGTGGTTTTGCAGAAAACTTCATCCGCGTCTACCAAAAGATGCATGTGCATGCTTAAAACACGTTTTCGCACGAATCCGTGCGCGGGTGCTAAAAAGAGCAGCATCGACATGCTTAGCACGTCGTTTGGTAGAAATCCACGTGCGCGTTCTGCGAAAAGCACCATTTGCATGCACATCTTGTGGTTTTGCAGAAAACTTCAATCTCGTCTACCAAAAGATGCATGTGCATGCTTAAAACGCGTTTTCGCACGAATCCGTGCGCGGGTGCTAAAAAGAGCAGCATCGGCATGCTTAGCACGTTGTTTGGTAGAAATCCACGTGCGCGTTCTGCGAAAAGCACCATTTGCATGCACATCTTGTGGTTTTGCAGAAAACTTCAATCTCGTCTACCAAAAGATGCATGTGCATGCTTAAAACGCGTTTTCGCACGAATCCGTGCGCGGGTGCTAAAAAGAGCAGCATCGGCATGCTTAGCACGTTGTTTGGTAGAAATCCACGTGCGCGTTCTGCGAAAAGCACCATTTGCATGCACATCTTGTGGTTTCGCAGAAAACTTCAATCTCGTCTACCAAAAGATGCATGTGCATGCTTAAAACGCGTTTTCGCACGAATCCGTGCGCGGGTGCTAAAAAGAGCAGCATCGGCATGCTTAGCACGTTGTTTGGTAGAAATCCACGTGCGCGTTCTGCGAAAAGCACCATATGCATGCACATCTTGTGGTTTTGCAGAAAACTTCAATCTCGTCTACCAAAAGATGCATGTGCATGCTTAAAACGCGTTTTCGCACGAATCCGTGCGCGGGTGCTAAAAAGAGCAGCATCGGCATGCTTAGCACGTTGTTTGGTAGAAATCCACGTGCGCGTTCTGCGAAAAGCACCATTTGCATGCACATCTTGTGGTTTTGCAGAAAACTTCAATCTCGTCTACCAAAAGATGCATGTGCATGCTTAAAACGCGTTTTCGCACGAATTCGTGCGCGGGTGCTAAAAAGAGCAGCATCGGCATGCTTAGCACGTTGTTTGGTAGAAATCCACGTGCGCGTTCTGCGAAAAGCACCATTTGCATGCACATCTTGTGGTTTTGCAGAAAACTTCAATCTCGTCTACCAAAAGATGCATGTGCATGCTTAAAACGCGTTTTCGCACAAATCCGTGCGCGGGTGCTAAAAAGAGCAGCATCGGCATGCTTAGCACGTCGTTTGGTAGAAATCCATGTGCGCGTTCTGCCAAGAGCACCATTTGCATGCACATCTTGTGGTTTTGCAGAAAACTTCATCCGCGTCTACCAAAAGATGCATGTGCATGCTTAAAACGCGTTTTCGCACGAATCCGTGCGCGGGTGCTAAAAAGAGCAGCATCGGCATGCTTAGCACGTCGTTTGGTAGAAATCCACGTGCGCGTTCTGCCAAAAGCACCATTTGCATGCACATCTTGTGGTTTTGCAGAAAACTTCATCCGCGTCTACCAAAAGATGCATGTGCATGCTTAAAACGCGTTTTCGCACGAATCCGTGCGCGGGTGCTAAAAAGAGCAGCATCGGCATGCTTAGCACGTCGTTTGGTAGAAATCCACGTGCGCGTTCTGCGAAAAGCACCATTTGCATGCAAATCTTGTGGTTTTGCAGAAAACTTCAATCTCGTCTACCAAAAGATGCATGTGCATGCTTAAAACGCGTTTTCGCACGAATCCGTGCGCGGGTGCTAAAAAGAGCAGCATCGGCATGCTTAGCACGTTGTTTGGTAGAAATCCACGTGCGCGTTCTGCGAAAAGCACCATTTGCATGCACATCTTGTGGTTTTGCAGAAAACTTCAATCTCGTCTACCAAAAGATGCATGTGCATGCTTAAAACGCGTTTTCGCACGAACCCGTGCGCGGGTGCTAAAAGAGCAGCATCGGCATGCTTAGCACGTTGTTTGGTAGAAATCCACGTGCGCGTTCTGCGAAAAGCACCATTTGCATGCACATCTTGTGGTTTTGCAGAAAACTTCATCCGCGTCTACCAAAAGATGCATGTGCATGCTTAAAACGCGTTTTCGCACGAATCCGTGCGCGGGTGCTAAAAAGAGCAGCATCGGCATGCTTAGCACGTCGTTTGGTAGAAATCCACGTGCGCGTTCTGCGAAAAGCACCATTTGCATGCACATCTTGTGGTTTTGCAGAAAACTTCATCCGCGTCTACCAAAAGATGCATGTGCATGCTTAAAACGCGTTTTCTCACGAATCCGTGCGCGGGTGCTAAAAAGAGCAGCATCGGCATGCTTAGCACGTCGTTTGGTAGAAATCCACGTGCGCGTTCTGCGAAAAGCACCATTTGCATGCACATCTTGTGGTTTCGCAGAAAACTTCAATCTCGTCTACCAAAAGATGCATGTGCATGCTTAAAACGCGTTTTCGCACGAATCCGTGCGCGGGTGCTAAAAAGAGCAGCATCGGCATGCTTAGCACGTTGTTTGGTAGAAATCCACGTGCGCGTTCTGCGAAAAGCACCATATGCATGCACATATTGTCGTTTTGCAGAAAACTTCAATCTCGTCTACCAAAAGATGCATGTGCATGCTTAAAACGCGTTTTCGCACGAATCCGTGCGCGGGTGCTAAAAAGAGCAGCATCGGCATGCTTAGCACGTTGTTTGGTAGAAATCCACGTGCGCGTTCTGCGAAAAGCACCATTTGCATGCACATCTTGTGGTTTTGCAGAAAACTTCAATCTCGTCTACCAAAAGATGCATGTGCATGCTTAAAACGCGTTTTCGCACGAATTCGTGCGCGGGTGCTAAAAAGAGCAGCATCGGCATGCTTAGCACGTTGTTTGGTAGAAATCCACGTGCGCGTTCTGCGAAAAGCACCATTTGCATGCACATCTTGTGGTTTTGCAGAAAACTTCAATCTCGTCTACCAAAAGATGCATGTGCATGCTTAAAACGCGTTTTCGCACAAATCCGTGCGCGGGTGCCAAAAAGAGCAGCATCGGCATGCTTAGCACGTTGTTTGGTAGAAATCCACGTGCGCGTTCTGCGAAAAGCACCATTTGTATGCACATCTTGTGGTTTTGCAGAAAACTTCAATCTCGTCTACCAAAAGATGCATGTGCATGCTTAAAACGCGTTTTCGCACGAATCCGTGCGCGGGTGCTAAAAAGAGCAGCATCGGCATGCTTAGCACGTTGTTTGGTAGAAATCCACGTGCGCGTTCTGCGAAAAGCACCATTTGCATGCACATCTTGTGGTTTTGCAGAAAACTTCAATCTCGTCTACCAAAAGATGCATGTGCATGCTTAAAACGCGTTTTCGCACGAATCCGCTCGCGGGTGCTAAAAAGAGCAGCATCGGCATGCTTAGCACGTTGTTTGGTAGAAATCCACGTGCGCGTTCTGCGAAAAGCACCATTTACATGCACATCTTGTGGTTTTGCAGAAAACTTCAATCTCGTCTACCAAAAGATGCATGTGCATGCTTAAAACGCGTTTTCGCACGAATCCATGCGCGGGTGCTAAAAAGAGCAGCATCGGCATGCTGAGCACGTTGTTTGGTAGAAATCCACGTGCGCGTTCTGCGAAAAGCACCATTTGCATGCACATCTTGTGCTTTTGCAGAAAACTTCAATCTCGTCTACCAAAAGATGCATGTGCATGCTTAAAACGCGTTTTCGCACGAATCCGTGCGCGGGTGCTAAAAAGAGCAGCATCGGCATGCTTAGCACGTTGTTTGGTAGAAATCCACGTGCGCGTTCTGCGAGAAGCACCATTTGTATGCACATCTTGTGGTTTTGCAGAAAACTTCAATCTCGTCTACCAAAAGATGCATGTGCATGCTTAAAACGCGTTTTCGCACGAATCCGTGCGCGGGTGCTAAAAAGAGCAGCATCGGCATGCTTAGCACGTTGTTTGGTAGAAATCCACGTGCGCGTTCTGAGAAAAGCACCATTTGCATGCACATCTTGTGGTTTTGCAGAAAACTTCAATCTCGTCTACCAAAAGATGCATATGCATGCTTAAAACGCGTTTTCGCACGAATCCGTGCGCGGTGCTAAAAAGAGCAGCATCGGCATGCTTAGCACGTTGTTTGGTAGAAATCCACGTGCGCGTTCTTCGAAAAGCACCATTTGCATGCACATCTTGTGGTTTTGCAGAAAACTTCAATCTCGTCTACCAAAAGATGCATGTGGATGCTTAAAACGCGTTTTCGCACGAATCCGTGCGCGGGTGCTAAAAAGAGCAGCATCGGTATGCTTAGCACGTTGTTTGGTAGAAATCCACGTGCGCGTTCTGCGAAAAGCACCATTTGCATGCACATTTTGTGGTTGTGCAGAAAACTTCAATCTCGTCTACCAAAAGATGCATGTGCATGCTTAAAACGCGTTTTCGCACGAATCCGTGCGCGGGTGCTAAAAAGAGCAGCATCGGCATGCTTAGCAAGTCGTTTGGTAGAAATCCACGTGCGCGTTCTGCCAAAAGTACCATTTGCATGCACATCTTGTGGTTTTGCAGAAAACTTCATCCGCGTCTACCAAAAGATGCATGTGCATGCTTAAAACGCGTTTTCGCACGAATCCGTGCGCGGGTGCTAAAAAGAGCAGCATCGGCATGCTTAGCACGTCGTTTGGTAGAAATCCACGTGCGCGTCCTGCGAAAAGCACCATTTGCATGCACATCTTGTGGTTTCGCAGAAAACTTCAATCTCGTCTACCAAAAGATGCATGCATGCTTAAAACGCGTTTTCGCACGAATCCGTGCGCGGGTGCTAAAAAGAGCAGCATCGGCATGCTTAGCACGTTGTTTGGTAGAAATCCACGTGCGCGTTCTGCGAAAAGCACCATTTGCATGCACATCTTGTGGTTTTGCAGAAAACTTCAATCTCGTCTACCAAAAGATGCATGTGCATGCTTAAAACGCGTTTTCGCACAAATCCGTGCGCGGGTGCTAAAAAGAGCAGCATCGGCATGCTTAGCACGTCGTTTGGTAGAAATCCACGTGCGCGTTCTGCCAAGAGCACCATTTGCATGCACATCTTGTGGTTTTGCAGAAAACTTCAATCTCGTCTACCAAAAGATGCATGTGCATGCTTAAAACGCGTTTTCGCACGAATCCGTGCGCGGGTGCTAAAAAGAGCAGCATCGGTATGCTTAGCACGTTGTTTGGTAGAAATCCACGTGCGCGTTCTGCGAAAAGCACCATTTGCATGCACATTTTGTGGTTTTGCAGAAAACTTCAATCTCGTCTACCAAAAGATGCATGTGCATGCTTAAAACGCGTTTTCGCACGAATCCGTGCGCGGGTGCTAAAAAGAGCAGCATCGGCATGCTTAGCACGTTGTTTGGTAGAAATCCACGTGCGCGTTCTGCGAAAAGCACCATTTGCATGCACATCTTGTGGTTTTGTAGAAAACTTCAATCTCGTCTACCAAAAGATGCATGTGCATGCTTAAAACGCGTTTTCGCACAAATCCGTGCGCGGGTGCTAAAAAGAGCAGCATCGGCATGCTTAGCACGTCGTTTGGTAGAAATCCACGTGCGCGTTCTGCCAAGAGCACCATTTGCATGCACATCTTGTGGTTTTGCAGAAAACTTCATCCGCGTCTACCAAAAGATGCATGTGCATGCTTAAAACGCGTTTTCGCACGAATCCGTGCGCGGGTGCTAAAAAGAGCAGCATCGGCATGCTTAGCACGTTGTTTGGTAGAAATCCATGTGCGCGTTCTGCGAAAAGCAGCATTTGCATGCACATCTTGTGGTTTTGCAGAAAACTTCAATCTCGTCTACCAAAAGATGCATGTGCATGCTTAATACGCGTTTTCGCACGAATCCGTGCGCGGGTGCTAAAAAGAGCAGCATCGGCATGCTTAGCACGTTGTTTGGTAGAAATCCACGTGCGCGTTCTGCGAAAAGCACCATTTGCATGCACATCTTGTGGTTTTGCAGAAAACTTCAATCTCGTCTACCAAAAGATGCATGTGCATGCTTAAAACGCGTTTTCGCACGAATCCGTGCGCGGGTGCTAAAAAGAGCAGCATCGGCATGCTTAGCACGTTGTTTGGTAGAAATCCACGTGCGCGTTCTGCGAAAAGCACCATTTGCATGCACATCTTGTGGTTTTGCAGAAAACTTCAATCTCGTCTACCAAAAGATGCATGTGCATGCTTAAAACGCGTTTTCGCACAAATCCGTGCGCGGGTGCTAAAAAGAGCAGCATCGGCATGCTTAGCACGTCGTTTGGTAGAAATCCACGTGCGCGTTCTGCCAAGAGCACCATTTGCATGCACATCTTGTGGTTTTGCAGAAAACTTCATCCGCGTCTACCAAAAGATGCATGTGCATGCTTAAAACGCGTTTTCGCACGAATCCGTGCGCGGGTGCTAAAAAGAGCAGCATCGGCATGCTTAGCAAGTCGTTTGGTAGAAATCCACGTGCGCGTTCTGCCAAAAGTACCATTTGCATGCACATCTTGTGGTTTTGCAGAAAACTTCATCCGCGTCTACCAAAAGATGCATGTGCATGCTTAAAACGCGTTTTCGCACGAATCCGTGCGCGGGTGCTAAAAAGAGCAGCATCGGCATGCTTAGCACGTCGTTTGGTAGAAATCCACGTGCGCGTCCTGCGAAAAGCACCATTTGCATGCACATCTTGTGGTTTCGCAGAAAACTTCAATCTCGTCTACCAAAAGATGCATGCATGCTTAAAACGCGTTTTCGCACGAATCCGTGCGCGGGTGCTAAAAAGAGCAGCATCGGCATGCTTAGCACGTTGTTTGGTAGAAATCCACGTGCGCGTTCTGCGAAAAGCACCATTTGCATGCACATCTTGTGGTTTTGCAGAAAACTTCAATCTCGTCTACCAAAAGATGCATGTGCATGCTTAAAACGCGTTTTCGCACAAATCCGTGCGCGGGTGCTAAAAAGAGCAGCATCGGTATGCTTAGCACGTTGTTTGGTAGAAATCCACGTGCGCGTTCTGCGAAAAGCACCATTTGCATGCACATTTTGTGGTTGTGCAGAAAACTTCAATCTCGTCTACCAAAAGATGCATGTGCATGCTTAAAACGCGTTTTCGCACGAATCCGTGCGCGGGTGCTAAAAAGAGCAGCATCGGCATGCTGAGCACGTTGTTTGGTAGAAATCCACGTGCGCGTTCTGCGAAAAGCACCATTTGCATGCACATCTTGTGCTTTTGCAGAAAACTTCAATCTCGTCTACCAAAAGATGCATGTGCATGCTTAAAACGCGTTTTCGCACGAATCCGTGCGCGGGTGCTAAAAAGAGCAGCATCGGCATGCTTAGCACGTTGTTTGGTAGAAATCCACGTGCGCGTTCTGCGAAAAGCACCATTTGCATGCACATCTTGTGGTTTTGCAGAAAACTTCAATCTCGTCTACCAAAAGATGCATGTGCATGCTTAAAACGCGTTTTCGCACGAATCCGTGCGCGGGTGCTAAAAAGAGCAGCATCGGCATGCTTAGCACGTTGTTTGGTAGAAATCCACGTGCGCGTTCTGCGAAAAGCACCATTTGCATGCACATCTTGTGGTTTTGCAGAAAACTTCAATCTCGTCTACCAAAAGATGCATGTGCATGCTTAAAACGCGTTTTCGCACGAATCCGTGCGCTGGTGCTAAAAAGAGCAGCATCGGCATGCTTAGCACGTTGTTTGGTAGAAATCCACGTGCGCGTTCTGCGAAAAGCACCATTTGCATGCACATCTTGTGGTTTTGCAGAAAACTTCAATCTCGTCTACCAAAAGATGCATGTGCATGCTTAAAACGCGTTTTCGCACGAATCCGTGCGCGGGTGCTAAAAAGAGCAGCATCGGTATGCTTAGCACGTTGTTTGGTAGAAATCCACGTGCGCGTTCTGCGAAAAGCACCATTTGCATGCACATTTTGTGGTTTTGCAGAAAACTTCAATCTCGTCTACCAAAAGATGCATGTGCATGCTTAAAACGCGTTTTCGCACGAATCCGTGCGCGGGTGCTAAAAAGAGCAGCATCGGCATGCTTAGCACGTTGTTTGGTAGAAATCCACGTGCGCGTTCTGCGAAAAGCACCATTTGCATGCACATCTTGTGGTTTTGTAGAAAACTTCAATCTCGTCTACCAAAAGATGCATGTGCATGCTTAAAACGCGTTTTCGCACAAATCCGTGCGCGGGTGCTAAAAAGAGCAGCATCGGCATGCTTAGCACGTCGTTTGGTAGAAATCCACGTGCGCGTTCTGCCAAGAGCACCATTTGCATGCACATCTTGTGGTTTTGCAGAAAACTTCATCCGCGTCTACCAAAAGATGCATGTGCATGCTTAAAACGCGTTTTCGCACGAATCCGTGCGCGGGTGCTAAAAAGAGCAGCATCGGCATGCTTAGCACGTTGTTTGGTAGAAATCCATGTGCGCGTTCTGCGAAAAGCAGCATTTGCATGCACATCTTGTGGTTTTGCAGAAAACTTCAATCTCGTCTACCAAAAGATGCATGTGCATGCTTAATACGCGTTTTCGCACGAATCCGTGCGCGGGTGCTAAAAAGAGCAGCATCGGCATGCTTAGCACGTTGTTTGGTAGAAATCCACGTGCGCGTTCTGCGAAAAGCACCATTTGCATGCACATCTTGTGGTTTTGCAGAAAACTTCAATCTCGTCTACCAAAAGATGCATGTGCATGCTTAAAACGCGTTTTCGCACGAATCCGTGCGCGGGTGCTAAAAAGAGCAGCATCGGCATGCTTAGCACGTTGTTTGGTAGAAATCCACGTGCGCGTTCTGCGAAAAGCACCATTTGCATGCACATCTTGTGGTTTTGCAGAAAACTTCAATCTCGTCTACCAAAAGATGCATGTGCATGCTTAAAACGCGTTTTCGCACAAATCCGTGCGCGGGTGCTAAAAAGAGCAGCATCGGCATGCTTAGCACGTCGTTTGGTAGAAATCCACGTGCGCGTTCTGCCAAGAGCACCATTTGCATGCACATCTTGTGGTTTTGCAGAAAACTTCATCCGCGTCTACCAAAAGATGCATGTGCATGCTTAAAACGCGTTTTCGCACGAATCCGTGCGCGGGTGCTAAAAAGAGCAGCATCGGCATGCTTAGCAAGTCGTTTGGTAGAAATCCACGTGCGCGTTCTGCCAAAAGTACCATTTGCATGCACATCTTGTGGTTTTGCAGAAAACTTCATCCGCGTCTACCAAAAGATGCATGTGCATGCTTAAAACGCGTTTTCGCACGAATCCGTGCGCGGGTGCTAAAAAGAGCAGCATCGGCATGCTTAGCACGTCGTTTGGTAGAAATCCACGTGCGCGTCCTGCGAAAAGCACCATTTGCATGCACATCTTGTGGTTTCGCAGAAAACTTCAATCTCGTCTACCAAAAGATGCATGCATGCTTAAAACGCGTTTTCGCACGAATCCGTGCGCGGGTGCTAAAAAGAGCAGCATCGGCATGCTTAGCACGTTGTTTGGTAGAAATCCACGTGCGCGTTCTGCGAAAAGCACCATTTGCATGCACATCTTGTGGTTTTGCAGAAAACTTCAATCTCGTCTACCAAAAGATGCATGTGCATGCTTAAAACGCGTTTTCGCACAAATCCGTGCGCGGGTGCTAAAAAGAGCAGCATCGGCATGCTTAGCACGTCGTTTGGTAGAAATCCACGTGCGCGTTCTGCCAAGAGCACCATTTGCATGCACATCTTGTGGTTTTGCAGAAAACTTCAATCTCGTCTACCAAAAGATGCATGTGCATGCTTAAAACGCGTTTTCGCACGAATCCGTGCGCGGGTGCTAAAAAGAGCAGCATCGGTATGCTTAGCACGTTGTTTGGTAGAAATCCACGTGCGCGTTCTGCGAAAAGCACCATTTGCATGCACATTTTGTGGTTTTGCAGAAAACTTCAATCTCGTCTACCAAAAGATGCATGTGGATGCTTAAAACGCGTTTTCGCACGAATCCGTGCGCGGGTGCTAAAAAGAGCAGCATCGGCATGCTTAGCACGTTGTTTGGAGAAATCCACGTGTGCGTTCTGCGAAAAGCACCATTTGCATGCACATCTTGTGGTTTTGCAGAAAACTTCAATCTCGTCTACCAAAAGATGCATGTGCATGCTTAAAACGCGTTTTCGCACAAATCCGTGCGCGGGTGCTAAAAAGAGCAGCATCGGCATGCTTAGCACGTCGTTTGGTAGAAATCCACGTGCGCGTTCTGCCAAGAGCACCATTTGCATGCACATCTTGTGGTTTTGCAGAAAACTTCATCCGCGTCTACCAAAAGATGCATGTGCATGCTTAAAACGCGTTTTCGCACGAATCCGTGTGCGGGTGCTAAAAAGAGCAGCATCGGCTTGCTTAGCACGTTGTTTGGTAGAAATCCATGTGCGCGTTCTGCGAAAAGCAGCATTTGCATGCACATCTTGTGGTTTTGCAGAAAACTTCAATCTCGTCTACCAAAAGATGCATGTGCATGCTTAATACGCGTTTTCGCACGAATCCGTGCGCGGGTGCTAAAAAGAGCAGCATCGGCATGCTTAGCACGTTGTTTGGTAGAAATCCACGTGCGCGTTCTGCGAAAAGCACCATTTGCATGCACATCTTGTGGTTTTGCAGAAAACTTCAATCTCGTCTACCAAAAGATGCATGTGCATGCTTAAAACGCGTTTTCGCACGAATCCGTGCGCGGGTGCTAAAAAGAGCAGCATCGGCATGCTTAGCACGTTGTTTGGTAGAAATCCACGTGCGCGTTCTGCGAAAAGCACCATTTGCATGCACATCTTGTGGTTTTGCAGAAAACTTCAATCTCGTCTACCAAAAGATGCATGTGCATGCTTAAAACGCGTTTTCGCACAAATCCGCGCGCGGGTGCTAAAAAGAGCAGCATCGGCATGCTTAGCACGTCGTTTGGTAGAAATGCACGTGCGCGTTCTGCCAAGAGCACCATTTGCATGCACATCTTGTGGTTTTGCAGAAAACTTCATCCGCGTCTACCAAAAGATGCATGTGCATGCTTAAAACGCGTTTTCGCACGAATCCGTGCGCGGGTGCTAAAAAGAGCAGCATCGGCATGCTTAGCAAGTCGTTTGGTAGAAATCCACGTGCGCGTTCTGCCAAAAGCACCATTTGCATGCACATCTTGTGGTTTCGCAGAAAACTTCATCCGCGTCTACCAAAAGATGCATGTGCATGCTTAAAACGCGTTTTCGCACGAATCCGTGCGCGGGTGCTAAAAAGAGCAGCATCGGCATGCTTAGCACGTCGTTTGGTAGAAATCCACGTGCGCGTTCTGCGAAAAGCACCATTTGCATGCACATCTTGTGGTTTTGCAGAAAACTTCAATCTCGTCTACCAAAAGATGCATGTGCATGCTTAAAACGCGTTTTCGCACAAATCCGTGCGCGGGTGCTAAAAAGAGCAGCATCGGCATGCTTAGCACGTCGTTTGGTAGAAATCCACGTGCGCGTTCTGCCAAGAGCACCATTTGCATGCACATCTTGTGGTTTTGCAGAAAACTTCATCCGCGTCTACCAAAAGATGCATGTGCATGCTTAAAACGCGTTTTCGCACGAATCCGTGCGCGGGTGCTAAAAAGAGCAGCATCGGCATGCTTAGCACGTCGTTTGGTAGAAATCCACGTGCGCGTTCTGCGAAAAGCACCATTTGCATGCACATTTTGTGGTTTTGCAGAAAACTTCAATCTCGTCTACCAAAAGATGCATGTGCATGCTTAAAACGCGTTTTCGCACGAATCCGTGCGCGGGTGCTAAAAAGAGCAGCATCGGCATGCTTAGCACGTTGTTTGGTTGAAATCCACGTGCGCGTTCTGCGAAAAGCACCATTTGCATGCACATCTTGTGGTTTTGCAGAAAACTTCAATCTCGTCTACCAAAAGATGCATGTGCATGCTTAAAACGCGTTTTCGCACGAATCCGTGCGCGGGTGCTAAAAAGAGCAGCATCGGCATGCTTAGCATGTCGTTTGGTAGAAATCCACGTGCGCGTTCTGCCAAGAGCACCATTTGCATGCACATCTTGTGGTTTTGCAGAAAACTTCATCCGCGTCTACCAAAAGATGCATGTGCATGCTTAAAACGCGTTTTCGCACGAATCCGTGCGCGGGTGCTAAAAAGAGCAGCATCGGCATGCTTAGCACGTCGTTTGGTAGAAATCCACGTGCGCGTTCTGCCAAAAGCACCATTTGCATGCACATTTTGTGGTTTTGCAGAAAACTTCAATCTCGTCTACCAAAAGATGCATGTGCATGCTTAAAACGCGTTTTCGCACGAATCCGTGCGCGGGTGCTAAAAAGAGCAGCATCGGCATGCTTAGCACGTTGTTTGGTAGAAATCCACGTGCGCGTTCTGCGAAAAGCACCATTTGCATGCACATCTTGTGGTTTTGTAGAAAACTTCAATCTCGTCTACCAAAAGATGCATGTGCATGCTTAAAACGCGTTTTCGCACAAATCCGTGCGCGGGTGCTAAAAAGAGCAGCATCGGCATGCTTAGCACGTCGTTTGGTAGAAATCCACGTGCGCGTTCTGCCAAGAGCACCATTTGCATGCACATCTTGTGGTTTTGCAGAAAACTTCATCCGCGTCTACCAAAAGATGCATGTGCATGCTTAAAACGCGTTTTCGCACGAATCCGTGCGCGGGTGCTAAAAAGAGCAGCATCGGCATGCTTAGCAAGTCGTTTGGTAGAAATCCACGTGCGCGTTCTGCCAAAAGTACCATTTGCATGCACATCTTGTGGTTTTGCAGAAAACTTCATCCGCGTCTACCAAAAGATGCATGTGCATGCTTAAAACGCGTTTTCGCACGAATCCGTGCGCGGGTGCTAAAAAGAGCAGCATCGGCATGCTTAGCACGTCGTTTGGTAGAAATCCACGTGCGCGTCCTGCGAAAAGCACCATTTGCATGCACATCTTGTGGTTTCGCAGAAAACTTCAATCTCGTCTACCAAAAGATGCATGCATGCTTAAAACGCGTTTTCGCACGAATCCGTGCGCGGGTGCTAAAAAGAGCAGCATCGGCATGCTTAGCACGTTGTTTGGTAGAAATCCACGTGCGCGTTCTGCGAAAAGCACCATTTGCATGCACATCTTGTGGTTTTGCAGAAAACTTCAATCTCGTCTACCAAAAGATGCATGTGCATGCTTAAAACGCGTTTTCGCACAAATCCGTGCGCGGGTGCTAAAAAGAGCAGCATCGGCATGCTTAGCACGTCGTTTGGTAGAAATCCACGTGCGCGTTCTGCCAAGAGCACCATTTGCATGCACATCTTGTGGTTTTGCAGAAAACTTCATCCGCGTCTACCAAAAGATGCATGTGCATGCTTAAAACGCGTTTTCGCACGAATCCGTGCGCGGGTGCTAAAAAGAGCAGCATCGGTATGCTTAGCACGTTGTTTGGTAGAAATCCACGTGCGCGTTCTGCGAAAAGCACCATTTGCATGCACATTTTGTGGTTTTGCAGAAAACTTCAATCTCGTCTACCAAAAGATGCATGTGGATGCTTAAAACGCGTTTTCGCACGAATCCGTGCGCGGGTGCTAAAAAGAGCAGCATCGGCATGCTTAGCACGTTGTTTGGAGAAATCCACGTGTGCGTTCTGCGAAAAGCACCATTTGCATGCACATCTTGTGGTTTTGCAGAAAACTTCAATCTCGTCTACCAAAAGATGCATGTGCATGCTTAAAACGCGTTTTCGCACAAATCCGTGCGCGGGTGCTAAAAAGAGCAGCATCGGCATGCTTAGCACGTCGTTTGGTAGAAATCCACGTGCGCGTTCTGCCAAGAGCACCATTTGCATGCACATCTTGTGGTTTTGCAGAAAACTTCATCCGCGTCTACCAAAAGATGCATGTGCATGCTTAAAACGCGTTTTCGCACGAATCCGTGTGCGGGTGCTAAAAAGAGCAGCATCGGCTTGCTTAGCACGTTGTTTGGTAGAAATCCATGTGCGCGTTCTGCGAAAAGCAGCATTTGCATGCACATCTTGTGGTTTTGCAGAAAACTTCAATCTCGTCTACCAAAAGATGCATGTGCATGCTTAATACGCGTTTTCGCACGAATCCGTGCGCGGGTGCTAAAAAGAGCAGCATCGGCATGCTTAGCACGTTGTTTGGTAGAAATCCACGTGCGCGTTCTGCGAAAAGCACCATTTGCATGCACATCTTGTGGTTTTGCAGAAAACTTCAATCTCGTCTACCAAAAGATGCATGTGCATGCTTAAAACGCGTTTTCGCACGAATCCGTGCGCGGGTGCTAAAAAGAGCAGCATCGGCATGCTTAGCACGTTGTTTGGTAGAAATCCACGTGCGCGTTCTGCGAAAAGCACCATTTGCATGCACATCTTGTGGTTTTGCAGAAAACTTCAATCTCGTCTACCAAAAGATGCATGTGCATGCTTAAAACGCGTTTTCGCACAAATCCGTGCGCGGGTGCTAAAAAGAGCAGCATCGGCATGCTTAGCACGTCGTTTGGTAGAAATGCACGTGCGCGTTCTGCCAAGAGCACCATTTGCATGCACATCTTGTGGTTTTGCAGAAAACTTCATCCGCGTCTACCAAAAGATGCATGTGCATGCTTAAAACGCGTTTTCGCACGAATCCGTGCGCGGGTGCTAAAAAGAGCAGCATCGGCATGCTTAGCAAGTCGTTTGGTAGAAATCCACGTGCGCGTTCTGCCAAAAGCACCATTTGCATGCACATCTTGTGGTTTCGCAGAAAACTTCATCCGCGTCTACCAAAAGATGCATGTGCATGCTTAAAACGCGTTTTCGCACGAATCCGTGCGCGGGTGCTAAAAAGAGCAGCATCGGCATGCTTAGCACGTCGTTTGGTAGAAATCCACGTGCGCGTTCTGCGAAAAGCACCATTTGCATGCACATCTTGTGGTTTTGCAGAAAACTTCAATCTCGTCTACCAAAAGATGCATGTGCATGCTTAAAACGCGTTTTCGCACAAATCCGTGCGCGGGTGCTAAAAAGAGCAGCATCGGCATGCTTAGCACGTCGTTTGGTAGAAATCCACGTGCGCGTTCTGCCAAGAGCACCATTTGCATGCACATCTTGTGGTTTTGCAGAAAACTTCATCCGCGTCTACCAAAAGATGCATGTGCATGCTTAAAACGCGTTTTCGCACGAATCCGTGCGCGGGTGCTAAAAAGAGCAGCATCGGCATGCTTAGCACGTCGTTTGGTAGAAATCCACGTGCGCGTTCTGCGAAAAGCACCATTTGCATGCACATTTTGTGGTTTTGCAGAAAACTTCAATCTCGTCTACCAAAAGATGCATGTGCATGCTTAAAACGCGTTTTCGCACGAATCCGTGCGCGGGTGCTAAAAAGAGCAGCATCGGCATGCTTAGCACGTTGTTTGGTTGAAATCCACGTGCGCGTTCTGCGAAAAGCACCATTTGCATGCACATCTTGTGGTTTTGCAGAAAACTTCAATCTCGTCTACCAAAAGATGCATGTGCATGCTTAAAACGCGTTTTCGCACGAATCCGTGCGCGGGTGCTAAAAAGAGCAGCATCGGCATGCTTAGCATGTCGTTTGGTAGAAATCCACGTGCGCGTTCTGCCAAGAGCACCATTTGCATGCACATCTTGTGGTTTTGCAGAAAACTTCATCCGCGTCTACCAAAAGATGCATGTGCATGCTTAAAACGCGTTTTCGCACGAATCCGTGCGCGGGTGCTAAAAAGAGCAGCATCGGCATGCTTAGCACGTCGTTTGGTAGAAATCCACGTGCGCGTTCTGCCAAAAGCACCATTTGCATGCACATTTTGTGGTTTTGCAGAAAACTTCAATCTCGTCTACCAAAAGATGCATGTGCATGCTTAAAACGCGTTTTCGCACGAATCCGTGCGCGGGTGCTAAAAAGAGCAGCATCGGCATGCTTAGCACGTTGTTTGGTAGAAATCCACGTGCGCGTTCTGCGAAAAGCACCATTTGCATGCACATCTTGTGGTTTTGTAGAAAACTTCAATCTCGTCTACCAAAAGATGCATGTGCATGCTTAAAACGCGTTTTCGCACAAATCCGTGCGCGGGTGCTAAAAAGAGCAGCATCGGCATGCTTAGCACGTCGTTTGGTAGAAATCCACGTGCGCGTTCTGCCAAGAGCACCATTTGCATGCACATCTTGTGGTTTTGCAGAAAACTTCATCCGCGTCTACCAAAAGATGCATGTGCATGCTTAAAACGCGTTTTCGCACGAATCCGTGCGCGGGTGCTAAAAAGAGCAGCATCGGCATGCTTAGCACGTCGTTTGGTAGAAATCCACGTGCGCGTTCTGCCAAAAGCACCATTTGCATGCACATTTTGTGGTTTTGCAGAAAACTTCAATCTCGTCTACCAAAAGATGCATGTGCATGCTTAAAACGCGTTTTCGCACGAATCCGTGCGCGGGTGCTAAAAAGAGCAGCATCGGCATGCTTAGCACGTTGTTTGGTAGAAATCCACGTGCGCGTTCTGCGAAAAGCACCATTTGCATGCACATCTTGTGGTTTTGTAGAAAACTTCAATCTCGTCTACCAAAAGATGCATGTGCATGCTTAAAACGCGTTTTCGCACAAATCCGTGCGCGGGTGCTAAAAAGAGCAGCATCGGCATGCTTAGCACGTCGTTTGGTAGAAATCCACGTGCGCGTTCTGCCAAGAGCACCATTTGCATGCACATCTTGTGGTTTTGCAGAAAACAATCTCGTCTACCAAAAGATGCATGTGCATGCTTAAAACGCGTTTTCGCACAAATCCGTGCGCGGGTGCTAAAAAGAGCAGCATCGGCATGCTTAGCACGTTGTTTGGTAGAAATCCACGTGCGCGTTCTGCCACAAGCACCATTTGCATGCACATCTTGTGGTTTTGCAGAAAACTTCAATCTCGTCTACCAAAAGATGCATGTGCATGCATAAAACGCGTTTTCGCACGAATCCGTGCGCGGGTGCTAAAAAGAGCAGCATCGGCATGCTTAGCACGTTGTTTGGTAGAAATGCACGTGCGCGTTCTGCGAAAAGCACCATTTGCATGCACATCTTGTGGTTTTGCAGAAAACTTCAATCTCGTCTACCAAAAGATGCATGTGCATGCTTAAAACGCGTTTTCGCACGAATCCGTGCGCGGGTGCTAAAAAGAGCAGCATCGGCATGCTTAGCACGTTGTTTGGTAGAAATCCACGTGCGCGTTCTGCGAAAAGCACCATTTGCATGCACATCTTGTGGTTTTGCAGAAAACTTCAATCTCGTCTACCAAAAGATGCATGTGCATGCTTAAAACGCGTTTTCGCACGAATCCGTGCGCGGGTGCTAAAAAGAGCAGCATCGGCATGCTTAGCACGTCGTTTGGTAGAAATCCACGTGCGCGTTCTGCCAAAAGCACCATTTGCATGCACATCTTGTGGTTGTGCAGAAAACTTCATCCGCGTCTACCAAAAGATGCATGTGCATGCTTAAAACGCGTTTTCGCACGAATCCGTGCGCGGGTGCTAAAAAGAGCAGCATCGGCATGCTTAGCACGTTGTTTGGTAGAAAGCCACGTGCGCGTTCTGCGAAAAGCACCATTTGCATGCACATCTTGTGGTTTTGCAGAAAACTTCAATCTCGTCTACCAAAAGATGCATGTGCATGCTTAAAACGCGTTTTCGCACGAATCCGTGGGCGGGTGCTAAAAAGAGCAGCATCGGCATGCTTAGCACGTTGTTTGGTAGAAATCCACGTGCGCGTTCTGCCAAGAGCACCATTTGCCTGCACATCTTGTGGTTTTGCAGAAAACTTCATCCGCGTCTACCAAAAGATGCATGTGCATGCTTAAAACGCGTTTTCGCACGAATCCGTGCGCGGGTGCTAAAAAGAGCAGCATCGGCATGCTTAGCACGTTGTTTGGTAGAAAGCCACGTGCGCGTTCTGCGAAAAGCACCATTTGCATGCACATCTTGTGGTTTTGCAGAAAACTTCAATCTCGTCTACCAAAAGATGCATGTGCATGCTTAAAACGCGTTTTCGCACAAATCCGTGCGCGGGTGCTAAAAAGAGCAGCATCGGCATGCTTACCACGTTGTTTGGTAGAAATCCACGTGGGCGTTCTGCGAAAAGCACCATTTGCATGCACATCTTGTGGTTTTGCAGAAAACTTCAATCTCGTCTACCAAAAGATGCATGTGCATGCTTAAAACGCGTTTTCGCACGAATCCGTGCGCGGGTGCTAAAAAGAGCAGCATCGGCATGCTTAGCACGTTGTTTGGTAGAAATCCACGTGCGCGTTCTGCGAAAAGCACCATTTGCATGCACATCTTGTGGTTTTGCAGAAAACTTCAACCTCGTCTACCAAAAGATGCATGTGCATGCTTAAAACGCGTTTTCGCACGAAGCCGTGCGCGGGTGCTAAAAAGAGCAGCATCGGCATGCTTAGCACGTTGTTTGGTAGAAATCCACGTGCGCGTTCTGCCAAAAGCACCATTTGCATGCACATCTTGTGGTTTTGCAGAAAACTTCAATCTCGTCTACCAAAAGATGCATGTGCATGCTTAAAACGCGTTTTCGCACAAATCCGTGCGCGGGTGCTAAAAAGAGCAGCATCGGCATGCTTAGCACGTCGTTTGGTAGAAATCCACGTGCGCGTTCTGCCAAAAGCACCATTTGCATGCACATCTTGTGGTTTTGCAGAAAACTTCAATCTCGTCTACCAAAAGATGCATGTGCATGCTTAAAACGCGTTTTCGCACAAATCCGTGCGCGGGTGCTAAAAAGAGCAGCATCGGCATGCTTAGCACGTCGTTTGGTAGAAATCCACGTGCGCGTTCTGCCAAAAGCACCATTTGCATGCACATCTTGTGGTTTTGCAGAAAACTTCAATCTCGTCTACCAAAAGATGCATGTGCATGCTTAAAACGCGTTTTCGCACAAATCCGTGCGCGGGTGCTAAAAAGAGCAGCATCGGCATGCTTAGCACGTTGTTTGGTAGAAATCCACGTGCGCGTTCTGCGAAAAGCACCATTTGCATGCACATCTTGTGGTTTTGCAGAAAACTTCAATCTCGTCTACCAAAAGATGCATGTGCATGCTTAAAACGCCTTTTCGCACAAATCCGTGCGCGGGTGCTAAAAAGAGCAGCATCGGCATGCTTAGCACGTCGTTTGGTAGAAATCCACGTGCGCGTTCTGCCAAAAGCACCATTTGCATGCACATCTTGTGGTTTTGCAGAAAACTTCATCCGCGTCTACCAAAAGATGCATGTGCATGCTTAAAGCGCGTTTTCGCACGAATCCGTGCGCGGGTGCTAAAAAGAGCAGCATCGGCATGCTTAGCACGTTGTTTGGTAGAAATCTACGTGCGCGTTCTGCGAAAAGCACCATTTGCATGCACATCTTGTGGTTTTGCAGAAAACTTCAATCTCGTCTACCAAAAGATGCATGTGCATGCTTAAAACGCGTTTTCGCACAAATCCGTGCGCGGGTGCTAAAAAGAGCAGCATCGGCATGCTTAGCACGTTGTTTGGTAGAAATCCACGTGCGCGTTCTGCCACAAGCACCATTTGCATGCACATCTTGTGGTTTTGCAGAAAACTTCAATCTCGTCTACCAAAAGATGCATGTGCATGCATAAAACGCGTTTTCGCACGAATCCGTGCGCGGGTGCTAAAAAGAGCAGCATCGGCATGCTTAGCACGTTGTTTGGTAGAAATGCACGTGCGCGTTCTGCGAAAAGCACCATTTGCATGCACATCTTGTGGTTTTGCAGAAAACTTCAATCTCGTCTACCAAAAGATGCATGTGCATGCTTAAAACGCGTTTTCGCACGAATCCGTGCGCGGGTGCTAAAAAGAGCAGCATCGGCATGCTTAGCACGTTGTTTTGTAGAAATCCACGTGCGCGTTCTGCGAAAAGCACCATTTGCATGCACATCTTGTGGTTTTGCAGAAACTTCAATCTCGTCTACCAAAAGATGCATGTGCATGCTTAAAACGCGTTTTCGCACAAATCCGTGCGCGGGTGCTAAAAAGAGCAGCATCGGCATGCTTAGCACGTCGTTTGGTAGAAATCCACGTGCGCGTTCTGCCAAGAGCAAAATTTGCATGCACATCTTGTGGTTTTGGAGAAAACTTCATCCGCGTCTACCAAAAGATGCATGTGCATGCTTAAAACGCGTTTTCGCACGAATCCGTGCGCGGGTGCTAAAAAGAGCAGCATCGGCATGCTTAGCACGTTGTTTGGTAGAAATCCACGTGCGCGTTCTGCGAAAAGCACCATTTGCATGCACATCTTGTGGTTTTGCAGAAAACTTCAATCTCGTCTACCAAAAGATGCATGTGCATGCTTAAAACGCGTTTTCGCACAAATCCGTGCGCGGGTGCTAAAAAGAGCAGCATCGGCATGCTTACCACGTTGTTTGGTAGAAATCCACGTGCGCGTTCTGCGAAAAGCACCATTTGCATGCACATCTTGTGGTTTTGCAGAAAACTTCAATCTCGTCTACCAAAAGATGCATGTGCATGCTTAAAACGCGTTTTCGCACAAATCCGTGCGCGGGTGCTAAAAAGAGCAGCATCGGCATGCTTAGCACGTCGTTTGGTAGAAATCCACGTGCGCGTTCTGCCAAGAGCAAAATTTGCATGCACATCTTGTGGTTTTGGAGAAAACTTCATCCGCGTCTACCAAAAGATGCATGTGCATGCTTAAAACGCGTTTTCGCACGAATCCGTGCGCGGGTGCTAAAAAGAGCAGCATCGGCATGCTTAGCACGTTGTTTGGTAGAAATCCACGTGCGCGTTCTGCGAAAAGCACCATTTGCATGCACATCTTGTGGTTTTGCAGAAAACTTCAATCTCGTCTACCAAAAGATGCATGTGCATGCTTAAAACGCGTTTTCGCACAAATCCGTGCGCGGGTGCTAAAAAGAGCAGCATCGGCATGCTTACCACGTTGTTTGGTAGAAATCCACGTGCGCGTTCTGCGAAAAGCACCATTTGCATGCACATCTTGTGGTTTTGCAGAAAACTTCAATCTCGTCTACCAAAAGATGCATGTGCATGCTTAAAACGCGTTTTCGCACAAATCCGTGCGCGGGTGCTAAAAAGAGCAGCATCGGCATGCTTAGCACGTCGTTTGGTAGAAATCCACGTGCGCGTTCTGTCAAAAGCACCATTTGCATGCACATCTTGTGGTTTTGCAGAAAACTTCATCCGCGTCTACCAAAAGATGCATGTGCATGCTTAAAGCGCGTTTCGCACGAATCCGTGCGCGGGTGCTAAAAAGAGCAGCATCGGCATGCTTAGCACGTTGTTTGGTAGAAATCCACGTGCGCGTTCTGCGAAAAGCACCATTTGCATGCACATCTTGTGGTTTTGCAGAAAACTTCAATCTCGTCTACCAAAAGATGCATGTGCATGCTTAAAACGCGTTTTCGCACAAATCCGTGCGCGGGTGCTAAAAAGAGCAGCATCGGCATGCTTAGCACGTTGTTTGGTAGAAATCCACGTGCGCGTTCTGCCACAAGCACCATTTGCATGCACATCTTGTGGTTTTGCAGAAAACTTCAATCTCGTCTACCAAAAGATGCATGTGCATGCATAAAACGCGTTTTCGCACGAATCCGTGCGCGGGTGCTAAAAAGAGCAGCATCGGCATGCTTAGCACGTTGTTTGGTAGAAATGCACGTGCGCGTTCTGCGAAAAGCACCATTTGCATGCACATCTTGTGGTTTTGCAGAAAACTTCAATCTCGTCTACCAAAAGATGCATGTGCATGCTTAAAACGCGTTTCGCACGAATCCGTCCGCGGGTGCTAAAAAGAGCAGCAATCGGCATGCTTAGCACGTTGTTTGGTAGAAATCCACGTGCGCGTTCTGCGAAAAGCACCATTTGCATGCACATCTTGTGGTTTTGCCGAAAACTTCAATCTCGTCTACCAAAAGATGCATGTGCATGCTTAAAACGCGTTTTCGCACGAATCCGTGCGCGGGTGCTAAAAAGAGCAGCATCGGCATGCTTAGCACGTCGTTTGGTAGAAATCCACGTGCGCGTTCTGCCAAAAGCACCATTTGCATACACATCTTGTGGTTTTGCAGAAAACTTCATCCGCGTCTACCAAAAGATGCATGTGCATGCTTAAAACGCGTTTTCGCACGAATCCGTGCGCGGGTGCTAAAAAGAGCAGCATCGGCATGCTTAGCACGTTGTTTGGTAGAAATCCACGTGCGCGTTCTGCGAAAAGCACCATTTGCATGCACATCTTGTGGTTTTGCAGAAAACTTCAATCTCGTCTACCAAAAGATGCATGTGCATGCTTAAAACGCGTTTTTCGCACGAATCCGTGCGCGGGTGCTAAAAAGAGCAGCATCGGCATGCTTACCACGTTGTTTGGTAGAAATCCACGTGGGCGTTCTGCGAAAAGCACCATTTGCATGCACATCTTGTGGTTTTGCCGAAAACTTCAATCTCGTCTACCAAAAGATGCATGTGCATGCTTAAAACGCGTTTTCGCACGAATCCGTGCGCGGGTGCTAAAAAGAGCAGCATCGGCATGCTTAGCACGTCGTTTGGTAGAAATCCACGTGCGCGTTCTGCCAAAAGCACCATTTGCATACACATCTTGTGGTTTTGCAGAAAACTTCATCCGCGTCTACCAAAAGATGCATGTGCATACTTAAAACGCGTTTTCGCACGAATCCGTGCGCGGGTACTAAAAAGAGCAGCATCGGCATGCTTAGCACGTTGTTTGGTAGAAATCCACGTGCGCGTTCTGCGAAAAGCACCATTTGCATGCACATCTTGTGGTTTTGCAGAAAACTTCAATCTCGTCTACCAAAAGATGCATGTGCATGCTTAAAACGCGTTTTCGCACGAATCCGTGCGCGGGTGCTAAAAAGAGCAGCATCGGCATGCTTACCACGTTGTTTGGTAGAAATCCACGTGGGCGTTCTGCGAAAAGCACCATTTGCATGCACATCTTGTGGTTTTGCAGAAAACTTCAATCTCGTCTACCAAAAGATGCATGTGCATGCTTAAAACGCGTTTTCGCACGAATCCGTGCGCGGGTGCTAAAAAGAGCAGCATCGGCATGCTTAGCACGTTGTTTGTAGAAATCCACGTGCGCGTTCTGCGAAAAGCACCATTTGCATGCACATCTTGTGGTTTTGCAGAAAACTTCAATCTCGTCTACCAAAAGATGCATGTGCATGCTTAAAACGCGTTTTCGCACAAATCCGTGCGCGGGTCCTAAAAAGAGCAGCATCGGCATGCTTACCACGTTGTTTGGTAGAAATCCACGTGGGCGTTCTGCGAAAAGCAGCATTTGCATGCACATCTTGTGATTTTGCAGAAAACTTCAATCTCGTCTACCAAAAGATGCATGTGCATGCTTAAAAGGCGTTTTCGCACGAATCCGTGCGCGGGTGCTAAAAAGAGCAGCATCGGCATGCTTAGCACGTTGTTTGGTAGAAATCCACGTGCGCGTTCTGCGAAAAGCACCATTTGCATGCACATCTTGTGGTTTTGCAGAAAACTTCATCCGCGTCTACCAAAAGATGCATGTGCATGCTTAAAACGCGTTTTCGCACAAATCCGTGCGCGGGTGCTAAAAAGAGCAGCATCGGCATGCTTAGCACGTCGTTTGGTAGAAATCCACGTGCGCGTTCTGCCAAGAGCACCATTTGCATGCACATCTTGTGGTTTTGCAGAAAACTTCAATCTCGTCTACCAAAAGATGCATGTGCATGCTTAAAACGCGTTTTCGCACAAATCCGTGCGCGGGTCCTAAAAAGAGCAGCATCGGCATGCTTACCACGTTGTTTGGTAGAAATCCACGTGGGCGTTCTGCGAAAAGCACCATTTGCATGCACATCTTGTGGTTTTGCCGAAAACTTCAATCTCGTCTACCAAAAGATGCATGTGCATGCTTAAAACGCGTTTTCGCACGAATCCGTGCGCGGGTGCTAAAAAGAGCAGCATCGGCATGCTTACCACGTTGTTTGGTAGAAATCCACGTGGGCGTTCTGCGAAAAGCACCATTTGCATGCACATCTTGTGGTTTTGCAGAAAACTTCAA
This sequence comes from Dermacentor andersoni, assembly GCF_023375885.2. Taxonomy (NCBI): domain Eukaryota; kingdom Metazoa; phylum Arthropoda; class Arachnida; order Ixodida; family Ixodidae; genus Dermacentor; species Dermacentor andersoni. The sequence continues at coordinate 123,283 of NW_027314808.1, forward strand.
TCTCGTCTACCAAAAGATGCATGTGCATGCTTAAAACGCGTTTTCGCACAAATCCGTGCGCGGGTCCTAAAAAGAGCAGCATCGGCATGCTTACCACGTTGTTTGGTAGAAATCCACGTGGGCGTTCTGCGAAAAGCAGCATTTGCATGCACATCTTGTGATTTTGCAGAAAACTTCAATCTCGTCTACCAAAAGATGCATGTGCATGCTTAAAAGGCGTTTTCGCACGAATCCGTGCGCGGGTGCTAAAAAGAGCAGCATCGGCATGCTTAGCACGTTGTTTGGTAGAAATCCACGTGCGCGTTCTGCGAAAAGCACCATTTGCATGCACATCTTGTGGTTTTGCAGAAAACTTCATCCGCGTCTACCAAAAGATGCATGTGCATGCTTAAAACGCGTTTTCGCACAAATCCGTGCGCGGGTGCTAAAAAGAGCAGCATCGGCATGCTTAGCACGTCGTTTGGTAGAAATCCACGTGCGCGTTCTGCCAAGAGCACCATTTGCATGCACATCTTGTGGTTTTGCAGAAAACTTCAATCTCGTCTACCAAAAGATGCATGTGCATGCTTAAAACGCGTTTTCGCACAAATCCGTGCGCGGGTGCTAAAAAGAGCAGCATCGGCATGCTTAGCACGTTGTTTGGTAGAAATCCACGTGCGCGTTCTGCGAAAAGCACCATTTGCATGCACATCTTGTGGTTTTGCAGAAAACTTCAATCTCGTCTACCAAAAGATGCATGTGCATGCTTAAAACGCCTTTTCGCACAAATCCGTGCGCGGGTGCTAAAAAGAGCAGCATCGGCATGCTTAGCACGTCGTTTGGTAGAAATCCACGTGCGCGTTCTGCCAAAAGCACCATTTGCATGCACATCTTGTGGTTTTGCAGAAAACTTCATCCGCGTCTACCAAAAGATGCATGTGCATGCTTAAAGCGCGTTTTCGCACGAATCCGTGCGCGGGTGCTAAAAAGAGCAGCATCGGCATGCTTAGCACGTTGTTTGGTAGAAATCTACGTGCGCGTTCTGCGAAAAGCACCATTTGCATGCACATCTTGTGGTTTTGCAGAAAACTTCAATCTCGTCTACCAAAAGATGCATGTGCATGCTTAAAACGCGTTTTCGCACAAATCCGTGCGCGGGTGCTAAAAAGAGCAGCATCGGCATGCTTAGCACGTTGTTTGGTAGAAATCCACGTGCGCGTTCTGCCACAAGCACCATTTGCATGCGCATCTTGTGGTTTTGCAGAAAACTTCAATCTCGTCTACCAAAAGATGCATGTGCATGCATAAAACGCGTTTTCGCACGAATCCGTGCGCGGGTGCTAAAAAGAGCAGCATCGGCATGCTTAGCACGTTGTTTGGTAGAAATGCACGTGCGCGTTCTGCGAAAAGCACCATTTGCATGCACATCTTGTGGTTTTGCAGAAAACTTCAATCTCGTCTACCAAAAGATGCATGTGCATGCTTAAAACGCGTTTTCGCACGAATCCGTGCGCGGGTGCTAAAAAGAGCAGCATCGGCATGCTTAGCACGTTGTTTTGTAGAAATCCACGTGCGCGTTCTGCGAAAAGCACCATTTGCATGTACATCTTGTGGTTTTGCAGAAAACTTCAATCTCGTCTACCAAAAGATGCATGTGCATGCTTAAAACGCGTTTTCGCACAAATCCGTGCGCGGGTGCTAAAAAGAGCAGCATCGGCATGCTTAGCACGTCGTTTGGTAGAAATCCACGTGCGCGTTCTGCCAAGAGCAAAATTTGCATGCACATCTTGTGGTTTTGGAGAAAACTTCATCCGCGTCTACCAAAAGATGCATGTGCATGCTTAAAACGCGTTTTCGCACGAATCCGTGCGCGGGTGCTAAAAAGAGCAGCATCGGCATGCTTAGCACGTTGTTTGGTAGAAATCCACGTGCGCGTTCTGCGAAAAGCACCATTTGCATGCACATCTTGTGGTTTTGCAGAAAACTTCAATCTCGTCTACCAAAAGATGCATGTGCATGCTTAAAACGCGTTTTCGCACAAATCCGTGCGCGGGTGCTAAAAAGAGCAGCATCGGCATGCTTACCACGTTGTTTGGTAGAAATCCACGTGCGCGTTCTGCGAAAAGCACCATTTGCATGCACATCTTGTGGTTTTGCAGAAAACTTCAATCTCGTCTACCAAAAGATGCATGTGCATGCTTAAAACGCGTTTTCGCACAAATCCGTGCGCGGGTGCTAAAAAGAGCAGCATCGGCATGCTTAGCACGTCGTTTGGTAGAAATCCACGTGCGCGTTCTGCCAAAAGCACCATTTGCATGCACATCTTGTGGTTTTGCAGAAAACTTCATCCGCGTCTACCAAAAGATGCATGTGCATGCTTAAAGCGCGTTTTCGCACGAATCCGTGCGCGGGTGCTAAAAAGAGCAGCATCGGCATGCTTAGCACGTTGTTTGGTAGAAATCCACGTGCGCGTTCTGCGAAAAGCACCATTTGCATGCACATCTTGTGGTTTTGCAGAAAACTTCAATCTCGTCTACCAAAAGATGCATGTGCATGCTTAAAACGCGTTTTCGCACAAATCCGTGCGCGGGTGCTAAAAAGAGCAGCATCGGCATGCTTAGCACGTTGTTTGGTAGAAATTCACGTGCGCGTTCTGCCACAAGCACCATTTGCATGCACATCTTGTGGTTTTGCAGAAAACTTCAATCTCGTCTACCAAAAGATGCATGTGCATGCATAAAACGCGTTTTCGCACGAATCCGTGCGCGGGTGCTAAAAAGAGCAGCATCGGCATGCTTAGCACGTTGTTTGGTAGAAATGCACGTGCGCGTTCTGCGAAAAGCACCATTTGCATGCACATCTTGTGGTTTTGCAGAAAACTTCAATCTCGTCTACCAAAAGATGCATGTGCATGCTTAAAACGCGTTTTCGCACGAATCCGTCCGCGGGTGCTAAAAAGAGCAGCATCGGCATGCTTAGCACGTTGTTTGGTAGAAATCCACGTGCGCGTTCTGCGAAAAGCACCATTTGCATGCACATTTTGTGGTTTTGCCGAAAACTTCAATCTCGTCTACCAAAAGATGCATGTGCATGCTTAAAACGCGTTTTCGCACGAATCCGTGCGCGGGTGCTAAAAAGAGCAGCATCGGCATGCTTAGCACGTCGTTTGGTAGAAATCCACGTGCGCGTTCTGCCAAAAGCACCATTTGCATACACATCTTGTGGTTTTGCAGAAAACTTCATCCGCGTCTACCAAAAGATGCATGTGCATGCTTAAAACGCGTTTTCGCACGAATCCGTGCGCGGGTGCTAAAAAGAGCAGCATCGGCATGCTTAGCACGTTGTTTGGTAGAAATCCACGTGCGCGTTCTGCGAAAAGCACCATTTGCATGCACATCTTGTGGTTTTGCAGAAAACTTCAATCTCGTCTACCAAAAGATGCATGTGCATGCTTAAAACGCGTTTTCGCACGAATCCGTGCGCGGGTGCTAAAAAGAGCAGCATCGGCATGCTTACCACGTTGTTTGGTAGAAATCCACGTGGGCGTTCTGCGAAAAGCACCATTTGCATGCACATCTTGTGGTTTTGCAGAAAACTTCAATCTCGTCTACCAAAAGATGCATGTGCATGCTTAAAACGCGTTTTCGCACGAATCCGTGCGCGGGTGCTAAAAAGAGCAGCATCGGCATGCTTAGCACGTCGTTTGGTAGAAATCCACGTGCGCGTTCTGCCAAGAGCACCATTTGCATGCACATCTTGTGGTTTTGCAGAAAACTTCATCCGCGTCTACCAAAAGATGCATGTGCATGCTCAAAACGCGTTTTCGCACGAATCCGTGCGCGGGTGCTAAAAAGAGCAGCATCGGCATGCTTAGCACGTTGTTTGGTAGAAAGCCACGTGCGCGTTCTGCGAAAAGCACCATTTGCATGCACATCTTGTGGTTTTGCAGAAAACTTCAATCTCGTCTACCAAAAGATGCATGTGCATGCTTAAAACGCGTTTTCGCACAAATCCGTGCGCGGGTGCTAAAAAGAGCAGCATCGGCATGCTTACCACGTTGTTTGGTAGAAATCCACGTGGGCGTTCTGCGAAAAGCAGCATTTGCATGCACATCTTGTGATTTTGCAGAAAACTTCAATCTCGTCTACCAAAAGATGCATGTGCATGCTTAAAACGCGTTTTCGCACGAATCCGTGCGCGGGTGCTAAAAAGAGCAGCATCGGCATGCTTAGCACGTTGTTTGGTAGAAATCCACGTGCGCGTTCTGCGAAAAGCACCATTTGCATGCACATCTTGTGGTTTTGCAGAAAACTTCATCTGCGTCTACCAAAAGATGCATGTGCATGCTTAAAACGCGTTTTCGCACAAATCCGTGCGCGGGTGCTAAAAAGAGCAGCATCGGCATGCTTAGCACGTCGTTTGGTAGAAATCCACGTGCGCGTTCTGCCAAGAGCACCATTTGCATGCACATCTTGTGGTTTTGCAGAAAACTTCATCCGCGTCTACCAAAAGATGCATGTGCATGCTTAAAACGCGTTTTCGCACGAAGCCGTGCGCGGGTGCTAAAAAGAGCAGCATCGGCATGCTTAGCACGTTGTTTGGTAGAAATCCACGTGCGCGTTCTGCGACAAGCACCATTTGCATGCACATCTTGTGGTTTTGCAGAAAACTTCAATTTCGTCTACCAAAAGATGCATGTGCATGCTTAAAACGCCTTTTCGCACAAATCCGTGCGCGGGTGCTAAAAAGAGCAGCATCGGCATGCTTAGCACGTCGTTTGGTAGAAATCCACGTGCGCGTTCTGCCAAGAGCACCATTTGCATGCACATCTTGTGGTTTTGCAGAAAACTTCATCCGCGTCTACCAAAAGATGCATGTGCATGCTTAAAACGCGTTTTCGCACGAATCCGTGCGCGGGTGCTAAAAAGAGCAGCATCGGCATGCTTAGCACGTTGTTTGGTAGAAATCCACGTGGGCGTTCTGCGAAAAGCACCATTTGCATGCACATCTTGTGGTTTTGCAGAAAACTTCAATCTCGTCTACCAAAAGATGCATGTGCATGCTTAAAACGCGTTTTCGCACGAATCCGTGCGCGGGTGCTAAAAAGAGCAGCATCGGCATGCTTAGCACGTTGTTTGGTAGAAATCCACGTGCGCGTTCTGCGAAAAGCACCATTTGCATGCACATCTTGTGGTTTTGCAGAAAACTTCAATCTCCTCTACCAAAAGATGCATGTGCATGCTTAAAACGCGTTTTCGCACGAATCCGTGCGCGGGTGCTAAAAAGAGCAGCATCGGCATGCTTAGCACGTTGTTTGGTAGAAATCCACGTGCGCGTTCTGCGAAAAGCACCATTTGCATGCACATATTGTGGTTTTGCAGAAAACTTCAATCTCGTCTACCAAAAGATGCATGTGCATGCTTAAAACGCGTTTTCGCACGAATCCGTGCGCGGGTGCTAAAAAGAGCAGCATCGGCATGCTTAGCACGTTGTTTGGTAGAAATCCACGTGCGCGTTCTGCGAAAAGCACCATTTGCATGCACATCTTGTGGTTTTGCAGAAAACTTCATCCGCGTCTACCAAAAGATGCATGTGCATGCTTAAAACGCGTTTTCGCACAAATCCGTGCGCGGGTGCTAAAAAGAGCAGCATCGGCATGCTTAGCACGTCGTTTGGTAGAAATCCACGTGCGCGTTCTGCCAAGAGCACCATTTGCATGCACATCTTGTGGTTTTGCAGAAAACTTCATCCGCGTCTACCAAAAGATGCATGTGCATGCTTAAAACGCGTTTTCGCACGAATCCGTGCGCGGGTGCTAAAAAGAGCAGCATCGGCATGCTTAGCACGTTGTTTGGCAGAAATCCACGTGCGCGTTCTGCGACAAGCACCATTTGCATGCACATCTTGTGGTTTTGCAGAAAACTTAAATTTCGTCTACCAAAAGATGCATGTGCATGCTTAAAACGCGTTTTCGCACAAATCCGTGCGCGGGTGCTAAAAAGAGCAGCATCGGAATGCTTAGCACGTCGTTTGGTAGAAATCCACGTGCGCGTTCTGCCAAAAGCACCATTTGCATGCACATCTTGTGGTTTTGCAGAAAACTTCATCCGCGTCTACCAAAAGATGCATATGCATGCTTAAAACGCGTTTTCGCACGAATCCGTGCGCGGGTGCTAAACAGAGCAGCATCGGCATGCTTAGCACGTCGTTTGGTAGAAATCCACGTGCGCGTTCTGCCAAGAGCACCATTTGCATGCACATCTTGTGGTTATGCAGAAAACTTCATCCGCGTCTACCAAAAGATGCATGTGCATGCTTAAAACGCGTTTTCGCACGAATCCGTGCGCGGGTGCTAAACAGAGCAGCATCGGCATGCTTAGCACGTCGTTTGGTAGAAATCCACGTGCGCGTTCTGCCAAGAGCACCATTTGCATGCACATCTTGTGGTTTTGCAGAAAACTTCATCCGCGTCTACCAAAAGATGCATGTGCATGCTTAAAACGCGTTTTCGCACGAATCCGTGCGCGGGTGCTAAAAAGAGCAGCATCGGCATGCTTAGCACGTTGTTTGGTAGAAATCCACGTGCGCGTTCTGCGAAAAGCACCATTTGCATGCACATCTTGTGGTTTTGCAGAAAACTTCAATCTCGTCTACCAAAAGATGCATGTGCATGCTTAAAACGCGTTTTCGCACAAATCCGTGCGCGGGTGCTAAAAAGAGCAGCATCGGCATGCTTGGCACGTTGTTTGGTAGAAATCCACGTGCGCGTTCTGCGACAAGCACCATTTGCATGCACATCTCGTGGTTTTGCAGAAAACTTAAATTTCGTCTACCAAAAGATGCATGTGCATGCTTAAAACGCGTTTTCGCACGAATCCGTGCGCGGGTGCTAAAAAGAGCAGCATCGGCATGCTTAGCACGTTGTTTGGTAGAAATCCACGTGCGCGTTCTGCGAAAAGCACCATTTGCATGCACATCTTGTGGTTTTGCAGAAAACTTCATCCGCGTCTACCAAAAGATGCATGTGCATGCTTAAAACGCGTTTTCGCACGAAGCCGTGCGCGGGTGCTAAAAAGAGCAGCATCGGCATGCTTGGCACGTTGTTTGGTAGAAATCCACGTGCGCGTTCTGCGACAAGCACCATTTGCATGCACATCTTGTGGTTTTGCAGAAAACTTCAATTTCGTCTACCAAAAGATGCATGTGCATGCTTAAAACGCCTTTTCGCACAAATCCGTGCGCGGGTGCTAAAAAGAGCAGCATCGGCATGCTTAGCACGTCGTTTGGTAGAAATCCACGTGCGCGTTCTGCCAAGAGCACCATTTGCATGCACATCTTGTGGTTTTGCAGAAAACTTCATCCGCGTCTACCAAAAGATGCATGTGCATGCTTAAAACGCGTTTTCGCACGAATCCGTGCGCGGGTGCTAAAAAGAGCAGCATCGGCATGCTTAGCACGTTGTTTGGTAGAAATCCACGTGGGCGTTCTGCGAAAAGCACCATTTGCATGCACATCTTGTGGTTTTGCAGAAAACTTCAATCTCGTCTACCAAAAGATGCATGTGCATGCTTAAAACGCGTTTTCGCACGAATCCGTGCGCGGGTGCTAAAAAGAGCAGCATCGGCATGCTTAGCACGTTGTTTGGTAGAAATCCACGTGCGCGTTCTGCGAAAAGCACCATTTGCATGCACATCTTGTGGTTTTGCAGAAAACTTCAATCTCCTCTACCAAAAGATGCATGTGCATGCTTAAAACGCGTTTTCGCACGAATCCGTGCGCGGGTGCTAAAAAGAGCAGCATCGGCATGCTTAGCACGTTGTTTGGTAGAAATCCACGTGCGCGTTCTGCGAAAAGCACCATTTGCATGCACATATTGTGGTTTTGCAGAAAACTTCAATCTCGTCTACCAAAAGATGCATGTGCATGCTTAAAACGCGTTTTCGCACGAATCCGTGCGCGGGTGCTAAAAAGAGCAGCATCGGCATGCTTAGCACGTTGTTTGGTAGAAATCCACGTGCGCGTTCTGCGAAAAGCACCATTTGCATGCACATCTTGTGGTTTTGCAGAAAACTTCATCCGCGTCTACCAAAAGATGCATGTGCATGCTTAAAACGCGTTTTCGCACAAATCCGTGCGCGGGTGCTAAAAAGAGCAGCATCGGCATGCTTAGCACGTCGTTTGGTAGAAATCCACGTGCGCGTTCTGCCAAGAGCACCATTTGCATGCACATCTTGTGGTTTTGCAGAAAACTTCATCCGCGTCTACCAAAAGATGCATGTGCATGCTTAAAACGCGTTTTCGCACGAATCCGTGCGCGGGTGCTAAAAAGAGCAGCATCGGCATGCTTAGCACGTTGTTTGGTAGAAATCCACGTGCGCGTTCTGCGACAAGCACCATTTGCATGCACATCTTGTGGTTTTGCAGAAAACTTAAATTTCGTCTACCAAAAGATGCATGTGCATGCTTAAAACGCGTTTTCGCACAAATCCGTGCGCGGGTGCTAAAAAGAGCAGCATCGGAATGCTTAGCACGTCGTTTGGTAGAAATCCACGTGCGCGTTCTGCCAAAAGCACCATTTGCATGCACATCTTGTGGTTTTGCAGAAAACTTCATCCGCGTCTACCAAAAGATGCATGTGCATGCTTAAAACGCGTTTTCGCACGAATCCGTGCGCGGGTGCTAAACAGAGCAGCATCGGCATGCTTAGCACGTCGTTTGGTAGAAATCCACGTGCGCGTTCTGCCAAGAGCACCATTTGCATGCACATCTTGTGGTTATGCAGAAAACTTCATCCGCGTCTACCAAAAGATGCATGTGCATGCTTAAAACGCGTTTTCGCACGAATCCGTGCGCGGGTGCTAAACAGAGCAGCATCGGCATGCTTAGCACGTCGTTTGGTAGAAATCCACGTGCGCGTTCTGCCAAGAGCACCATTTGCATGCACATCTTGTGGTTTTGCAGAAAACTTCATCCGCGTCTACCAAAAGATGCATGTGCATGCTTAAAACGCGTTTTCGCACGAATCCGTGCGCGGGTGCTAAAAAGAGCAGCATCGGCATGCTTAGCACGTTGTTTGGTAGAAATCCACGTGCGCGTTCTGCGAAAAGCACCATTTGCATGCACATCTTGTGGTTTTGCAGAAAACTTCAATCTCGTCTACCAAAAGATGCATGTGCATGCTTAAAACGCGTTTTCGCACAAATCCGTGCGGGGGTGCTAAAAAGAGCAGCATCGGCATGCTTAGCACGTTGTTTGGTAGAAATCCACGTGCGCGTTCTGCCACAAGCACCATTTGCATGCACATCTTGTGGTTTTGCAGAAAACTTCAATCTCGTCTACCAAAAGATGCATGTGCATGCTTAAAACGCGTTTTAGCACGAATCCGTGCGCGGGTGCTAAAAAGAGCAGCATCGGCATGCTTAGCACGTCGTTTGGTAGAAATCCACGTGCGCGTTCTGCCAAAAGCACCATTTGCATGCACATCTTGTGGTTTTGCAGAAAACTTCAATCTCGTCTACCAAAAGATGCATGTGCATGCTTAAAACGCGTTTTCGCACAAATCCGTGCGCGGGTGCTAAAAAGAGCAGCATCGGCATGCTTAGCACGTTGTTTGGTAGAAATCCACGTGCGCGTTCTGCGAAAAGCACCATTTGCATGCACATCTTGTGGTTTTGCAGAAAACTTCAATCTCCTCTACCAAAAGATGCATGTGCATGCTTAAAACGCGTTTTCGCACGAATCCGTGCGCGGGTGCTAAAAAGAGCAGCATCGGCATGCTTAGCACGTTGTTTGGTAGAAATCCACGTGCGCGTTCTGCGAAAAGCACCATTTGCATGCACATATTGTGGTTTTGCAGAAAACTTCAATCTCGTCTACCAAAAGATGCATGTGCATGCTTAAAACGCGTTTTCGCACGAATCCGTGCGCGGGTGCTAAAAAGAGCAGCATCGGCATGCTTAGCACGTTGTTTGGTAGAAATCCACGTGCGCGTTCTGCGACAAGCACCATTTGCATGCACATCTTGTGGTTTTGCAGAAAACTTAAATTTCGTCTACCAAAAGATGCATGTGCATGCTTAAAACGCGTTTTCGCACAAATCCGTGCGCGGGTGCTAAAAAGAGCAGCATCGGAATGCCTAGCACGTCGTTTGGTAGAAATCCACGTGCGCGTTCTGCCAAAAGCACCATTTGCATGCACATCTTGTGGTTTTGCAGAAAACTTCATCCGCGTCTACCAAAAGATGCATGTGCATGCTTAAAACGCGTTTTCGCACGAATCCGTGCGCGGGTGCTAAACAGAGCAGCATCGGCATGCTTAGCACGTCGTTTGGTAGAAATCCACGTGCGCGTTCTGCCAAGAGCACCATTTGCATGCACATATTGTGGTTATGCAGAAAACTTCATCCGCGTCTACCAAAAGATGCATGTGCATGCTTAAAACGCGTTTTCGCACGAATCCGTGCGCGGGTGCTAAACAGAGCAGCATCGGCATGCTTAGCACGTCGTTTGGTAGAAATCCACGTGCGCGTTCTGCCAAGAGCACCATTTGCATGCACATCTTGTGGTTTTGCAGAAAACTTCATCCGCGTCTACCAAAAGATGCATGTGCATGCTTAAAACGCGTTTTCGCACGAATCCGTGCGCGGGTGCTAAAAAGAGCAGCATCGGCATGCTTAGCACGTTGTTTGGTAGAAATCCACGTGCGCGTTCTGCGAAAAGCACCATTTGCATGCACATCTTGTGGTTTTGCAGAAAACTTCAATCTCGTCTACCAAAAGATGCATGTGCATGCTTAAAACGCGTTTTCGCACAAATCCGTGCGGGGGTGCTAAAAAGAGCAGCATCGGCATGCTTAGCACGTTGTTTGGTAGAAATCCACGTGCGCGTTCTGCCACAAGCACCATTTGCATGCACATCTTGTGGTTTTGCAGAAAACTTCAATCTCGTCTACCAAAAGATGCATGTGCATGCTTAAAACGCGTTTTCGCACGAATCCGTGCGCGGGTGCTAAAAAGAGCAGCATCGGCATGCTTAGCACGTCGTTTGGTAGAAATCCACGTGCGCGTTCTGCCAAAAGCACCATTTGCATGCACATCTTGTGGTTTTGCAGAAAACTTCAATCTCGTCTACCAAAAGATGCATGTGCATGCTTAAAACGCGTTTTCGCACAAATCCGTGCGCGGGTGCTAAAAAGAGCAGCATCGGCATGCTTAGCACGTCGTTTGGTAGAAATCCACGTGCGCGTTCTGCCAAAAGCACCATTTGCATGCACATCTTGTGGTTTTGCAGAAAACTTCATCCGCGTCTACCAAAAGATGCATGTGCATGCTTAAACCGCGTTTTCGCACAAATCCGTGCGCGGGTGCTAAAAAGAGCAGCATCGGCATGCTTAGCACGTCGTTTGGTAGAAATCCACGTGCGCGTTCTGCCAAGAGCACCATTTGCATGCACATCTTGTGGTTTTGCAGAAAACTTCATCCGCGTCTACCAAAAGATGCATGTGCATGCTTAAAACGCGTTTTCGCACGAATCCGTGCGCGGGTGCTAAAAAGAGCAGCATCGGCATGCTTAGCACGTTGTTTGGTAGAAATCCACGTGCGCGTTCTGCCACAAGCACCATTTGCATGCACATCTTGTGGTTTTGCAGAAAACTTCAATCTCGTCTACCAAAAGATGCATGTGCATGCATAAAACGCGTTTTCGCACCAATCCGTGCGCGGGTGCTAAAAAGAGCAGCATCGGCATGCTTAGCACGTTGTTTGGTAGAAATGCACGTGCGCGTTCTGCGAAAAGCACCATTTGCATGCACATCTTGTGGTTTTGCAGAAAACTTCAATCTCGTCTACCAAAAGATGCATGTGCATGCTTAAAACGCGTTTTCGCACGAATCCGTGCGCGGGTGCTAAAAAGAGCAGCATCGGCATGCTTAGCACGTTGTTTGGTAGAAATCCACGTGCGCGTTCTGCGAAAAGCACCATTTGCATGCACATCTTGCGGTTTTGCAGAAAACTTCAATCTCGTCTACCAAAAGATGCATGTGCATGCTTAAAACGCGTTTTCGCACGAATCCGTGCGCGGGTGCTAAAAAGAGCAGCATCGGCATGCTTAGCACGTCGTTTGGTAGAAATCCACGTGCGCGTTCTGCCAAAAGCACCATTTGCATGCACATCTTGTGGTTTTGCAGAAAACTTCATCCGCGTCTACCAAAAGATGCATGTGCATGCTTAAAACGCGTTTTCGCACGAATCCGTGCGCGGGTGCTAAAAAGAGCAGCATCGGCATGCTTAGCACGCTGTTTGGTAGAAATCCACGTGCGCGTTCTGCGAAAAGCACCATTTGCATGCACATCTTGTGGTTTTGCAGAAAACTTCAATCTCGTCTACCAAAAGATGCATGTGCATGCTTAAAACGCGTTTTCGCACGAATCCGTGCGCGGGTGCTAAAAAGAGCAGCATCGGCATGCTTAGCACGTTGTTTGGTAGAAATCCACGTGCGCGTTCTGCGAAAAGCACCATTTGCATGCACATCTTGTGGTTTTGCAGAAAACTTCAATCTCGTCTACCAAAAGATGCATGTGCATGCTTAAAACGCGTTTTCGCACGAATCCGTGCGCGGGTGCTAAAAAGAGCAGCATCGGCATGCTTACCACGTCGTTTGGTAGAAATCCACGTGCGCGTTCTGCCAAGAGCACCATTTGCATGCACATCTTGTGGTTTTGCAGAAAACTTCATCCGCGTCTACCAAAAGATGCATGTGCGTGCTTAAAACGCGTTTTCGCACGAATCCGTGCGCGGGTGCTAAAAAGAGCAGCATCGGCATGCTTAGCACGTTGTTTCGTAGAAAGCCACGTGCGCGTTCTGCGAAAAGCACCATTTGCATGCACATCTTGTGGTTTTGCAGAAAACTTCAATCTCGTCTACCAAAAGATGCATGTGCATGCTTAAAACGCGTTTTCGCACGAATCCGTGCGCGGGTGCTAAAAAGAGCAGCATCGGCATGCTTAGCACGTTGTTTGGTAGAAATCCACGTGCGCGTTCTGCGAAAAGCACCATTTGCATGCACATCTTGTGGTTTTGCAGAAAACTTCAATCTCGTCTACCAAAAGATGCATGTGCATGCTTAAAACGCGTTTTCGCACAAATCCGTGCGCGGGTGCTAAAAAGAGCAGCATCGGCAGGCTTAGCACGTTGTTTGGTAGAAATCCACGTGCGCGTTCTGCCACAAGCACCATTTGCATGCACATCTTGTGGTTTTGCAGAAAACTTCAATCTCGTCTACCAAAAGATGCATGTGCATGCATAAAACGCGTTTTCGCACGAATCCGTGCGCGGGTGCTAAAAAGAGCAGCATCGGCATGCTTAGCACGTTGTTTGGTAGAAATCCACGTGCGCGTTCTGCGAAAAGCACCATTTGCATGCACATCTTGTGATTTTGCAGAAAACTTCAATCTCGTCTATTAAAAGATGCATGTGCATGCTTAAAACGCGTTTTTCGCACGAATCCGTGCGCGGGTGCTAAAAAAAGCAGCATCGGCATGCTTAGCACGTTGTTTGGTAGACATCCACGTGCGCGTTCTGCGAAAAGCACCATTTGCATGCACATCTTGTGGTTTTGCAGAAAACTTCAATCTCCGTCTACCAAAAGATGCATGTGCATGCTTAAAACGCGTTTTCGCACGAATCCGTGCGCGGGTGCTAAAAAGAGCAGCATCGGCATGCTTAGCACGTGGTTTGGTAGAAATCCACGTGCGCGTTCTGCCAAAAGCACCATTTGCATACACATCTTGTGGTTTTGCAGAAAACTTCATCCGCGTCTACCAAAAGATGCATGTGCATGCTTAAAACGCGTTTTCGCACGAATCCGTGCACGGGTGCTAAAAAGAGCAGCATCGGCATGCTTAGCACGCTGTTTGGTAGAAATCCACGTGCGCGTTCTGCGAAAAGCACCATTTGCATGCACATCTTGTGCTTTTGCAGAAAACTTCAATCTCGTCTACCAAAAGATGCATGTGCATGCTTAAAACGCGTTTTCGCACGAATCCGTGCGCGGGTGCTAAAAAGAGCAGCATCGGCATGCTTAGCACGTCGTTTGGTAGAAATCCACGTGCGCGTTCTGCCAAAAGCACCATTTGCATGCACATCTTGTGGTTTTGCAGAAAACTTCATCCGCGTCTACCAAAAGATGCATGTGCATGCTTAAAGCGCGTTTTCGCACGAATCCGTGCGCGGGTGCTAAAAAGAGCAGCATCGGCATGCTTAGCACGTTGTTTGGTAGAAATCCACGTGCGCGTTCTGCGAAAAGCACCATTTGCATGCACATCTTGTGGTTTTGCAGAAAACTTCAATCTCGTCTACCAAAAGATGCATGTGCATGCTTAAAACGCGTTTTCGCACAAATCCGTGCGCGGGTGCTAAAAAGAGCAGCATCGGCATGCTTAGCACGTTGTTTGGTAGAAATCCACGTGCGCGTTCTGCCACAAGCACCATTTGCATGCACATCTTGTGGTTTTGCAGAAAACTTCAATCTCGTCTACCAAAAGATGCATGTGCATGCATAAAACGCGTTTTCGCACGAATCCGTGCGCGGGTGCTAAAAAGAGCAGCATCGGCATGCTTAGCACGTTGTTTGGTAGAAATGCACGTGCGCGTTCTGCGAAAAGCACCATTTGCATACACATCTTGTGGTTTTGCAGAAAACTTCAATCTCGTCTACCAAAAGATGCATGTGCATGCTTAAAACGCGTTTTCGCACGAATCCGTGCGCGGGTGCTAAAAAGAGCAGCATCGGCATGCTTAGCACGTTGTTTGGTAGAAATCCACGTGCGCGTTCTGCGAAAAGCACCATTTGCATGCACATCTTGTGGTTTTGCAGAAAACTTCAATCTCGTCTACCAAAAGATGCATGTGCATGCTTAAAACGCGTTTTCGCACGAATCCGTGCGCGGGTGATAAAAAGAGCAGCATCGGCATGCTTAGCACGTCGTTTGGTAGAAATCCACGTGCGCGTTCTGCCAAAAGCACCATTTGCATGCACATCTTGTGGTTTTGCAGAAAACTTCATCCGCGTCTACCAAAAGATGCATGTGCATGCTTAAAACGCGTTTTCGCACGAATCCGTGCGCGGGTGCTAAAAAGAGCAGCATCGGCATGCTTAGCACGTTGTTTGGTAGAAATCCACGTGGGCGTTCTGCGAAAAGCACCATTTGCATGCACATCTTGTGGTTTTGCAGAAAACTTCAATCTCGTCTTCCAAAAGATGCATGTGCATGCTTAAAACGCGTTTTCGCACGAATCCGTGCGCGGGTGCTAAAAAGAGCAGCATCGGCATGCTTAGCACGTCGTTTGGTAGAAATCCACGTGCGCGTTCTGCCAAGAGCACCATTTGCATGCACATCTTGTGGTTTTGCAGAAAACTTCATCCGCGTCTACCAAAAGATGCATGTGCATGCTTAAAACGCGTTTTCGCACGAATCCGTGCGCGGGTGCTAAAAAGAGCAGCATCGGCATGCTTAGCACGTTGTTTGGTAGAAAGCCACGTGCGCGTTCTGCGAAAAGCACCATTTGCATGCACATCTTGTGCTTTTGCAGAAAACTTCAATCTCGTCTACCAAAAGATGCATGTGCATGCTTAAAACGCGTTTTCGCACGAATCCGTGCGCGGGTGCTAAAAAGAGCAGCATCGGCATGCTTAGCACGTTGTTTGGTAGAAATCCACGTGCGCGTTCTGCGAAAAGCACCATTTGCATGCACATTTTGTGGTTTTGCAGAAAACTTCAATCTCGTCTACCAAAAGATGCATGTGCATGCTTAAAACGCGTTTTCGCACAAATCCGTGCGCGGGTGCTAAAAAGAGCAGCATCGGCAGGCTTAGCACGTTGTTTGGTAGAAATCCACGTGCGCGTTCTGCCACAAGCACCATTTCCATGCACATCTTGTGGTTTTGCAGAAAACTTCAATCTCGTCTACCAAAAGATGCATGTGCATGCATAAAACGCGTTTTCGCACGAATCCGTGCGCGGGTGCTAAAAAGAGCAGCATCGGCATGCTTAGCACGTTGTTTGGTAGAAATCCACGTGCGCGTTCTGTGAAAAGCACCATTTGCATGCACATCTTGTGGTTTTGCAGAAAACTTCAATCTCGTCTACCAAAAGATGCATGTGCATGCTTAAAACGCGTTTTCGCACGAATCCGTGCGCGGGTGCTAAAAAGAGCAGCATCGGCATGCTTAGCACGCTGTTTGGTAGAAATCCACGTGCGCGTTCTGCGAAAAGCACCATTTGCATGCACATCTTGTGGTTTTGCAGAAAACTTCAATCTCGTCTACCAAAAGATGCATGTGCATGCTTAAAACGCGTTTTCGCACGAATCCGTGCGCGGGTGCTAAAAAGAGCAGCATCGGCATGCTTAGCACGTTGTTTGGTAGAAATCCATGTGCGCGTTCTGCGAAAAGCACCATTTGCATGCACATCTTGTGCTTTTGCAGAAAACTTCAATCTCGTCTACCAAAAGATGCATGTGCATGCTTAAAACGCGTTTTCGCACGAATCCGTGCGCGGGTGCTAAAAAGAGCAGCATCAGCATGCTTAGCACGTTGTTTGGTAGAAATCCACGTGCGCGTTCTGCGAAAAGCACCATTTGCATGCACATCTTGTGGTTTTGCAGAAAACTTCAATCTCGTCTACCAAAAGATGCATGTGCATGCTTAAAACGCGTTTTCGCACAAATCCGTGCGCGGGTGCTAAAAAGAGCAGCATCGGCATGCTTAGCACGTCGTTTGGTAGAAATCCACGTGCGCGTTCTGCCAAAAGCACCATTTGCATGCACATCTTGTGGTTTTGCAGAAAACTTCATCCGCGTCTACCAAAAGATGCATGTGCATGCTTAAAGCGCGTTTTCGCACGAATCCGTGCGCGGGTGCTAAAAAGAGCAGCATCGGCATGCTTAGCACGTTGTTTGGTAGAAATCCACGTGCGCGTTCTGCGAAAAGCACCATTTGCATGCACATCTTGTGGTTTTGCAGAAAACTTCAATCTCGTCTACCAAAAGATGCATGTGCATGCTTAAAACGCGTTTTCGCACAAATCCGTGCGCGGGTGCTAAAAAGAGCAGCATCGGCATGCTTAGCACGTTGTTTGGTAGAAATCCACGTGCGCGTTCTGCCACAAGCACCATTTGCATGCACATCTTGTGGTTTTGCAGAAAACTTCAATCTCGTCTACCAAAAGATGCATGTGCATGCATAAAACGCGTTTTCGCACGAATCCGTGCGCGGGTGCTAAAAAGAGCAGCATCGGCATGCTTAGCACGTTGTTTGGTAAAAATGCACGTGCGCGTTCTGCGAAAAGCACCATTTGCATGCACATCTTGTGGTTTTGCAGAAAACTTCAATCTCGTATACCAAAAGATGCATGTGCATGCTTAAAACGCGTTTTCGCACGAATCCGTGCGCGGGTGCTAAAAAGAGCAGCATCGGCATGCTTAGCACGTTGTTTGGTAGAAATCCACGTGCGCGTTCTGCGAAAAGCACCATTTGCATGCACATCTTGTGGTTTTGCAGAAAACTTCAATCTCGTCTACCAAAAGATGCATGTGCATGCTTAAAACGCGTTTTCGCACGAATCCGTGCGCGGGTGATAAAAAGAGCAGCATCGGCATGCTTAGCACGTCGTTTGGTAGAAATCCACGTGCGCGTTCTGCCAAAAGCACCATTTGCATGCACATCTTGTGGTTTTGCAGAAAACTTCATCCGCGTCTACCAAAAGATGCATGTGCATGCTTAAAACGCGTTTTCGCACGAATCCGTGCGCGGGTGCTAAAAAGAGCAGTATCGGCATGCTTAGCACGTTGTTTGGTAGAAATCCACGTGGGCGTTCTGCGAAAAGCACCATTTGCATGCACATCTTGTGGTTTTGCAGAAAACTTCAATCTCGTCTACCAAAAGATGCATGTGCATGCTTAAAACGCGTTTTCGCACGAATCCGTACGCGGGTGCTAAAAAGAGCAGCATCGGCATGCTTAGCACGTCGTTTGGTAGAAATCCACGTGCGCGTTCTGCCAAGAGCACCATTTGCATGCACATCTTGTGGTTTTGCAGAAAACTTCATCCGCGTCTACCAAAAGATGCATGTGCATGCTTAAAACGCGTTTTCGCACGAATCAGTGCGCGGGTGCTAAAAAGAGCAGCATCGGCATGCTTAGCACGTTGTTTGGTAGAAAGCCACGTGCGCGTTCTGCGAAAAGCACCATTTGCATGCACATCTTGTGGTTTTGCAGAAAACTTCAATCTCGTGTACCAAAAGATGCATGTGCATGCTTAAAACGCGTTTTCGCACGAATCCGTGCGCGGGTGCTAAAAAGAGCAGCATCGGCATGCTTAGCACGTTGTTTGGTAGAAATCCACGTGCGCGTTCTGCGAAAAGCACCATTTGCATGCACATCTTGTGGTTTTGCAGAAAACTTCAATCTCGTCTACCAAAAGATGCATGTGCATGCTTAAAACGCGTTTTCGCACAAATCCGTGCGCGGGTGCTAAAAAGAGCAGCATCGGCAGGCTTAGCACGTTGTTTGGTTGAAATCCACGTGCGCGTTCTGCCACAAGCACCATTTGCATGCACATCTTGTGGTTTTGCAGAAAACTTCAATCTCGTCTACCAAAAGATGCATGTGCATGCATAAAACGCGTTTTCGCACGAATCCGTGCGCGGGTGCTAAAAAGAGCAGCATCGGCATGCTTAGCACGTTGTTTGGTAGAAATCCACGTGCGCGTTCTGCGAAAAGCACCATTTGCATGCACATCTTGTGGTTTTGCAGAAAACTTCAATCTCGTCTACCAAAAGATGCATGTGCATGCTTAAAACGCGTTTTCGCACGAATCCGTGCGCGGGTGCTAAAAAAAGCAGCATCGGCATGCTTAGCACTTTGTTTGGTAGACATCCACGTGCGCGTTCTGCGAAAAGCACCATTTGCATGCACATCTTGTGGTTTTGCAGAAAACTTCAATCTCGTCTACCAAAAGATGCATGTGCATGCTTAAAACGCGTTTTCGCACAAATCCGTGCGCGGGTGCTAAAAAGAGCAGCATCGGCATGCTTAGCACGTCGTTTGGTAAAAATCCACGTGCGCGTTCTGCCAAAAGCACCATTTGCATGCACATCTTGTGGTTTTGCAGAAAACTTCATCCGCGTCTACCAAAAGATGCATGTGCATGCTTAAAACGCGTTTTCGCACGAATCCGTGCGCGGGTGCTAAAAAGAGCAGCATCGGCATGCTTAGCACGTTGTTTGGTAGAAATCCACGTGCGCGTTCTGCGAAAAGCGCCATTTGCATGCACATCTTGTGGTTTTGCAGAAAACTTCAATCTCGTCTACCAAGAGATGCATGTGCATGCTTAAAACGCGTTTTCGCACAAATCCGTGCGCGGGTGCTAAAAAGAGCAGCATCGGCAAGCTTAGCACGTCGTTTGGCAGAAATCCACGTGCGCGTTCTGCCAAAAGCACCATTTGCATGCACATCTTGTGGTTTTGCAGAAAACTTCATCCGCGTCTACCAAAAGATGCATGTGCATGCTTAAAACGCGTTTTCGCACGAATCCGTGCGCGGGTGCTAAAAAGAGCAGCATCGGCATGCTTAGCACGTTGTTTGGTAGAAATCCACGTGCGCGTTCTGCGAAAAGCACCATTTGCATGCACATCTTGTGGTTTTGCAGAAAACTTCAATCTCGTCTACCAAAAGATGCATGTGCATGCTTAAAACGCGTTTTCGCACAAATCCGTGCGCGGGTGCTAAAAAGAGGAGCATCGGCATGCTTAGCACGTCGTTTGGTAGAAATCCACGTGCGCGTTCTGCCAATAGCACCATTTGCATGCACATCTTGTGGTTTTGCAGAAAACTTCATCCGCGTCTACCAAAAGATGCGTGTGCATGCTTAAAACGCGTTTTCGCAGAAATCCGTGCGCGGGTGCTAAAAAGAGCAGCATCGGCATGCTTAGCACGTCGTTTGGTAGAAATCCACGTGCGCGTTCTGCCAAGAGCAACATTTGCATGCACATCTTGTGGTTTTGCAGAAAACTTCATCCGCGTCTACCAAATGATGCATGTGCATGCTTAAAACGCGTTTTCGCACGAATCCGTGCGCGGGTGCTAAAAAGAGCAGCATCGGCATGCTTAGCACGTTGTTTGGTAGAAATCCACGTGCGCGTTCTGCGAAAAGCACCATTTGCATGCACATCTTGTGGTTTTGCAGAAAACTTCAATCTCGTCTACCAAAAGATGCATGTGCATACTTAAAACGCGTTTTCGCACGAATCCGTGCGCGGGTGCTAAAAAGAGCAGCATCGGCATGCTTAGCACGTTGTTTGGTAGAAATCCACGTGCGCGTTCTGCGAAAAGCACCATTTGCATGCACATCTTGTGGTTTTGCAGAAAACTTCATCCGCGTCTACCAAAAGATGCATGTGCATGCTTAAAACGCGTTTTCGCAGAAATCCGTGCGCGCGTGCTAAAAAGAGCAGCATCGGCATGCTTAGCACGTCGTTTGGTAGAAATCCATGTGCGCGTTCTGCCAAGAGCAACATTTGCATGCACATCTTGTGGTTTTGCAGAAAACTTCAATCTCGTCTACCAAAAGATGCATGTGCATGCTTAAAACGCGTTTTCGCACAAATCCGTGCGCGGGTGCTAAAAAGAGCAGCATCGGCATGCTTAGCACGTTGTTTGGTAGAAATCCACGCGCGCGTTCTGCGAAAAGCACCATTTGCATGCACATCTTGTGGTTTTGCAGAAAACTTCAATCTCGTCTACCAAAAGATGCATGTGCATGCTTAAAACGCGTTTTCGCACGAATCCGTGCGCGGGTGCTAAAAAGAGCAGCATCGGCATGCTTAGCACGTTGTTTGGTAGAAATCCACGTGCGCGTTTTGCGAAAAGCACCATTTGCATGCACATCTTGTGGTTTTGCAGAAAACTTCAATCTCGTCTACCAAAAGATGCATGTGCATGCTTAAAAGGCGTTTTCGCACGAATCCGTGCGCGGGTGCTAAAAAGAGCAGCATCGGCATGCTTAGCACGTTGTTTGGTAGAAATCCACGTGCGCGTTCTGCGAAAAGCACCATTTGCAGGCACATCTTGTGGTTTTGCAGAAAACTTCAATCTCGTCTACCAAAAGATGCATGTGCATGCTTAAAACGCGTTTTCGCACGAAGCCGTGCGCGGGTGCTAAAAAGAGCAGCATCGGCATGCTTAGCACGTTGTTTGGTAGAAATCCACGTGCGCGTTCTGCGAAAAGCACCATTTGCATGCACATCTTGTGGTTTTGCAGAAAACTTCAATCTCGTCTACCAAAAGATGCATGTGCATGCTTAAAACGCGTTTTCGCACAAATCCGTGCGCGGGTGCTAAAAAGAGCAGCATCGGCATGCTTAGCACGTCGTTTGGTAGAAATCGACGTGCGCGTTCTGCCAAAAGCACCATTTGCATGCACATCTTGTGGTTTTGCAGAAAACTTCATCCGCGTCTACCAAAAGATGCATGTGCATGCTTAAAGCGCGTTTTCGCACGAATCCGTGCGCGGGTGCTAAAAAGAGCAGCATCGGCATGCTTAGCACGTTGTTTGGTAGAAATCCACGTGCGCGTTCTGCGAAAAGCACCATTTGCATGCACATATTGTGGTTTTGCAGAAAACTTCAATCTCGTCTACCAAAAGATGCATGTGCATGCTTAAAACGCGTTTTCGCACAAATCCGCGCGCGGGTGCTAAAAAGAGCAGCATCGGCATGCTTAGCACGTTGTTTGGTAGAAATCCACGTGCGCGTTCTGCCACAAGCACCATTTGCATGCATATCTTGTGGTTTTGCAGAAAACTTCAATCTCGTCTACCAAAAGATGCATGTGCATGCATAAAACGCGTTTTCGCACTAATCCGTGCGCGGGTGCTAAAAAGAGCAGCATCGGCATGCTTAGCACGTTGTTTGGTAGAAATCCACGTGCGCGTTCTGCGAAAAGCACCATTTGCATGCACATCTTGTGGTTTTGCAGAAAACTTCAATCTCGTCTACCAAAAGATGCATGTGCATGCTTAAAACGCGTTTTCGCACAAATCCGTGCGCGGGTGCTAAAAAGAGCAGCATCGGCAGGCTTAGCACGTTGTTTGGTAGAAATCCACGTGCGCGTTCTGCCACAAGCACCATTTGCATGCACATCTTGTGGTTTTGCAGAAAACTTCAATCTCGTCTACCAAAAGATGCATGTGCATGCATAAAACGCGTTTTTCGCACGAATCCGTGCGCGGGTGCTAAAAAGAGCAGCATCGGCATGCTTAGCACGTTGTTTGGTAGAAATCCACGTGCGCGTTCTGCGAAAAGCACCATTTGCATGCACATCTTGTGGTTTTGCAGAAAACTTCAATCTCGTCTACCAAAAGATGCATGTGCATGCTTAAAACGCGTTTTCGCACGAATCCGTGCGCGGGTGCTAAAAAAAGCAGCATCGGCATGCTTAGCACGTTGTTTGGTAGACATCCACGTGCGCGTTCTGGGAAAAGCACCATTTGCATGCACATCTTGTGGTTTTGCAGAAAACTTCAATCTCGTCTACCAAAAGATGCATGTGCATGCTTAAAACGCGTTTTCGCACAAATTCGTGCGCGGGTGCTAAAAAGAGCAGCATCGGCATGCTTAGCACGTCGTTTGGTAAAAATCCACGTGCGCGTTCTGCCAAAAGCACCATTTGCATGCACATCTTGTGGTTTTGCAGAAAACTTCATCCGCGTCTACCAAAAGATGCATGTGCATGCTTAAAACGCGTTTTCGCACGAATCCGTGCGCGGGTGCTAAAAAGAGCAGCATCGGCAAGCTTAGCACGTCGTTTGGCAGAAATCCACGTGCGCGTTCTGCCAAAAGCACCATTTGCATGCACATCTTGTGGTTTTGCAGAAAACTTCATCCGCGTCTACCAAAAGATGCATGTGCATGCTTAAAACGCGTTTTCGCACGAATCCGTGCGCGGGTGCTAAAAAGAGCAGCATCGGCATGCTTAGCACGTTGTTTGGTAGAAATCCACGTGCGCGTTCTGCGAAAAGCACCATTTGCATGCACATCTTGTGGTTTTGCAGAAAACTTCATCCGCGTCTACCAAAAGATGCATGTGCATGCTTAAAACGCGTTTTCGCACGAATCCGTGCGCGGGTGCTAAAAAGAGCAGCATCGGCATGCTTAGCACGTTGTTTGGTAGAAATCCACGTGCGCGTTCTGCGAAAAGCACCATTTGCATGCACATCTTGTGGTTTTGCAGAAAACTTCATCCGCGTCTACCAAAAGATGCATGTGCCTGCTTAAAACGCGTTTTCGCAGAAATCCGTGCGCGCGTGCTAAAAAGAGCAGCATCGGCATGCTTAGCACGTCGTTTGGTAGAAATCCATGTGCGCGTTCTGCCAAGAGCAAGATTTGCATGCACATCTTGTGGTTTTGCAGAAAACTTCAATCTCGTCTACCAAAAGATGCATGTGCATGCTTAAAACGCGTTTTCGCACAAATCCGTGCGCGGGTGCTAAAAAGAGCAGCATCGGCATGCTTAGCACGTTGTTTGGTAGAAATCCACGCGCGCGTTCTGCGAAAAGCACCATTTGCATGCACATCTTGTGGTTTTGCAGAAAACTTCATCCGCGTCTACCAAAAGATGCATGTGCCTGCTTAAAACGCGTTTTCGCAGAAATCCGTGCGCGCGTGCTAAAAAGAGCAGCATCGGCATGCTTAGCACGTCGTTTGGTAGAAATCCATGTGCGCGTTCTGCCAAGAGCAAGATTTGCATGCACATCTTGTGGTTTTGCAGAAAACTTCAATCTCGTCTACCAAAAGATGCATGTGCATGCTTAAAACGCGTTTTCGCACAAATCCGTGCGCGGGTGCTAAAAAGAGCAGCATCGGCATGCTTAGCACGTTGTTTGGTAGAAATCCACGTGCGCGTTCTGCGAAAAGCACCATTTGCATGCACATCTTGTGGTTTTGCAGAAAACTTCATCCGCGTCTACCAAAAGATGCATGTGCCTGCTTAAAACGCGTTTTCGCAGAAATCCGTGCGCGCGTGCTAAAAAGAGCAGCATCGGCATGCTTAGCACGTCGTTTGGTAGAAATCCATGTGCGCGTTCTGCCAAGAGCAAGATTTGCATGCACATCTTGTGGTTTTGCAGAAAACTTCAATCTCGTCTACCAAAAGATGCATGTGCATGCTTAAAACGCGTTTTCGCACAAATCCGTGCGCGGGTGCTAAAAAGAGCAGCATCGGCATGCTTAGCACGTTGTTTGGTAGAAATCCACGCGCGCGTTCTGCGAAAAGCACCATTTGCATGCACATCTTGTGGTTTTGCAGAAAACTTGAATCTCGTCTACCAAAAGATGCATGTGCATGCTTAAAAGGCGTTTTCGCACAAATCCGTGCGCGGGTGCTAAAAAGAGCAGCATCGGCATGCTTAGCACGTTGTTTGGTAGAAATCCACGTGCGCGTTCTGCGAAAAGCACCATTTGCAGGCACATCTTGTGGTTTTGCAGAAAACTTCAATCTCGTCTACCAAAAGATGCATGTGCATGCTTAAAACGCGTTTTCGCACGAAGCCGTGCGCGGGTGCTAAAAAGAGCAGCATCGGCATGCTTAGCACGTTGTTTGGTAGAAATCCACGTGCGCGTTCTGCGAAAAGCACCATTTGCATGCACATCTTGTGGTTTTGCAGAAAACTTCAATCTCGTCTACCAAAAGATGCATGTGCATGCTTAAAACGCGTTTTCGCACAAATCCGTGCGCGGGTGCTAAAAAGAGCAGCATCGGCATGCTTAGCACGTCGTTTGGTAGAAATCCACGTGCGCGTTCTGCCAAAAGCACCATTTGCATGCACATCTTGTGGTTTTGCAGAAAACTTCATCCGCGTCTACCAAAAGATGCATGTGCATGCTTAAAGCGCGTTTTCGCACGAATCCGTGCGCGGGTGCTAAAAAGAGCAGCATCGGCATGCTTAGCACGTTGTTTGGTAGAAATCCACGTGCGCGTTCTGCGAAAAGCACCATTTGCATGCACATCTTGTGGTTTTGCAGAAAACTTCAATCTCGTCTACCAAAAGATGCATGTGCATGCTTAAAACGCGTTTTCGCACAAATCCGTGCGCGGGTGCTAAAAAGAGCAGCATCGGCATGCTTAGCACGTTGTTTGGTAGAAATCCACGTGCGCGTTCTGCCACAAGCACCATTTGCATGCATATCTTGTGGTTTTGCAGAAAACTTCAATCTCGTCTACCAAAAGATGCATGTGCATGCATAAAACGCGTTTTCGCACTAATCCGTGCGCGGGTGCTAAAATAGCAGCATCGGCATGCTTAGCACGTTGTTTGGTAGAAATGCACGTGCGCGTTCTGCGAAAAGCACCATTTGCATGCACATCTTGTGGTTTTGCAGAAAACTTCAATCTCGTCTACCAAAAGATGCATGTGCATGCTTAAAACGCGTTTTCGCACGAATCCGTGCGCGGGTGCTAAAAAGAGCACCATCGGCATGCTTAGCACGTCGTTTGGTAGAAATCCACGTGCGCGTTCTGCCAAAAGCACCATTTGCATGCACATCTTGTGGTTTTGCAGAAAACTTCATCCGCGTCTACCAAAAGATGCATGTGCATGCTTAAAACGCGTTTTCGCACGAATCCGTGTGCGGGTGCTAGAAAGAGCAGCATCTGCATGCTTAGCACGTTGTTTGGTAGAAATCCACGTGCGCGTTCTGCCAAAAGCACCATTTGCATGCACATCTTGTGGTTTTGAAGAAAACTTCAATCTCGTCTACGAAAAGATGCATGTGCATGCTTAAAACGCGTTTTCGCACAAATCCGTGCGCGGGTGCTAAAAAGAGCAGCATCGGCATGCTTAGCACGTTGTTTGGTAGAAATCCACGTGCGCATTCTGCGAAAAGCACCATTTGCATGCACATCTTGTGGTTTTGCAGAAAACTTCAATCTCGTCTACCAAAAGCTGCATGTGCATGCTTAAAACGCGTTTTCGCACGAATCCGTGCACGGGTGCTAAAAAGAGCAGCATCGGCATGCTTAGCACGTTGTTTGGTAGAAATCCACGTGCGCGTTCTGCGAAAAGCACCATTTGCATGCACATCTTGTGGTTTTGCAGAAAACTTCAATCTCGTCTACCAAAAGATGCATGTGCATGCTTAAAACGCGTTTTCGCACAAATCCGTGCGCGGGTGCTAAAAAGAGCAGCATCGGCATGCTTAGCACGTCGTTTGGTAGAAATCCACGTGCGCGTTCTGCCAAAAGCACCATTTGCATGCACATCTTGTGGTTTTGCAGAAAACTTCATCCGCGTCTACCAAAAGATGCATGTGCATGCTTAAAACGCGTTTTCGCACGAATCCGTGTGCGGGTGCTAAAAAGAGCAGCATCGGCATGCTTAGCACGTTGTTTGGTAGAAATCCACGTGCGCGTTCTGCGAAAAGCAGCATTTGCATGCACATCTTGTGGTTTTGCAGAAAACTTCAATCTCGTCTACCAAGAGATGCATGTGCATGCTTAAAACGCGTTTTCGCACGAATCCGTGGGCGGGTGCTAAAAAGAGCAGCATCGGCATGCTTAGCACGTTGTTTGGTAGAAATCCACGTGCGCGTTCTGCGAAAAGCACCATTTGCATGCACATCTTGTGGTTTTGCAGAAAACTTCAATCTCGTCTACCAAAAGATGCATGTGCATGCTTAAAACGCGTTTTCGCACAAATCCGTGCGCGGGTGGTAAAAAGAGCAGCATCGGCATGCTTAGCACGTCGTTTGGTAGAAATCCACGTGCGCGTTCTGCCAAAAGCACCATTTGCATGCACATCTTGTGGTTTTGCAGAAAACTTCATCCGCGTCTACCAAAAGATGCATGTGCATGCTTAAAACGCGTTTTCGCAGAAATCCGTGCGCGGGTGCTAAAAAGAGCAGCATCGGCATGCTTAGCACGTCGTTTGGTAGAAATCCACGTGCGCGTTCTGCGAAAAGCACCATTTGCAGGCACATCTTGTGGTTCTGCAGAAAACTTCAATCTCGTCTACCAAAAGATGCATGTGCATGCTTAAAACGCGTTTTCGCACAAATCCGTGCGCGGGTGCTAAAAAGAGCAGCATCGGCATGCTTAGCACGTCGTTTGGTAGAAATCCACGTGCGCGTTCTGCCAAAAGCACCATTTGCATGCACATCTTGTGGTTTTGCAGAAAACTTCATCCGCGTCTACCAAAAGATGCATGTGCATGCTTAAAGCGCGTTTTCGCACGAATCCGTGCGCGGGTGCTAAAAAGAGCAGCATCGGCATGCTTAGCACGTTGTTTGGTAGAAATCCACGTGCGCGTTCTGCGAAAAGCACCATTTGCATGCACATCTTGTGGTTTTGCAGAAAACTTCAATCTCGTCTACCAAAAGATGCATGTGCATGCTTAAAACGCGTTTTCGCACAAATCCGTGCGCGGGTGCTAAAAAGAGCAGCATCGGCATGCTTAGCACGTTGTTTGGTAGAAATCCACGTGCGCGTTCTGCCACAAGCACCATTTGCATGCATATCTTGTGGTTTTGCAGAAAACTTCAATCTCGTCTACCAAAAGATGCATGTGCATGCATAAAACGCGTTTTCGCACTAATCCGTGCGCGGGTGCTAAAATAGCAGCATCGGCATGCTTAGCACGTTGTTTGGTAGAAATGCACGTGCGCGTTCTGCGAAAAGCACCATTTGCATGCACATCTTGTGGTTTTGCAGAAAACTTCAATCTCGTCTACCAAAAGATGCATGTGCATGCTTAAAACGCGTTTTCGCACGAATCCGTGCGCGGGTGCTAAAAAGAGCAGCATCGGCATGTTTAGCACGTTGTTTGGTAGAAATCCACGTGCGCGTTCTGCGAAAAGCACCATTTGCATGCACATCTTGTGGTTTTGCAGAAAACTTCAATCTCGTCTACCAAAAGATGCATGTGCATGCTTAAAACGCGTTTTCGCACGAATCCGTGCGCGGGTGCTAAAAAGAGCACCATCGGCATGCTTAGCACGTCGTTTGGTAGAAATCCACGTGCGCGTTCTGCCAAAAGCACCATTTGCATGCACATCTTGTGGTTTTGCAGAAAACTTCATCCGCGTCTACCAAAAGATGCATGTGCATGCTTAAAACGCGTTTTCGCACGAATCCGTGCGCGGGTGCTAAAAAGAGCAGCATCGGCATGCTTAGCACGTTGTTTGGTAAAAATCCACGTGCGTGTTCTGCGAAAAGCACCATTTGCATGCACATCTTGTGGTTTTGCAGAAAACTTCAATCTCGTCTACCAAAAGATGCATGTGCATGCTTAAAACGCGTTTTCGCACGAATCCGTGCGCGGGTGCTAAAAAGAGCAGCATCGGCATGCTTACCACGTTGTTTGGTAGAAATCCACGTGGGCGTTCTGCGAAAAGTACCATTTGCATGCACATCTTGTGGTTTTGCAGAAAACTTCAATCTCGTCTACCAAAAGATGCATGTGCATGCTTAAAACGCGTTTTCGCACGAATCCGTGTGCGGGTGCTAGAAAGAGCAGCATCTGCATGCTTAGCACGTTGTTTGGTAGAAATCCACGTGCGCGTTCTGCCAAAAGCACCATTTGCATGCACATCTTGTGGTTTTGAAGAAAACTTCAATCTCGTCTACGAAAAGATGCATGTGCATGCTTAAAACGCGTTTTCGCACAAATCCGTGCGCGGGTGCTAAAAAGAGCAGCATCGGCATGCTTAGCACGTTGTTTGGTAGAAATCCACGTGCGCGTTCTGCGAAAAGCACCATTTGCATGCACATCTTGTGGTTTTGCAGAAAACTTCAATCTCGTCTACCAAAAGATGCATGCGCATGCTTAAAACGCGTTTTCGCACGAATCCGTGCGCGGGTGCTAAAAAGAGCAGCATCGGCATGCTTAGCACGTTGTTTGGTAGAAATCCACGTGCGCGTTCTGCGAAAAGCACCATTTGCATGCACATCTTGTGGTTTTGCAGAAAACTTCAATCTCGTCTACCAAAAGATGCATGTGCATGCTTAAAACGCGTTTTCGCACAAATCCGTGCGCGGGTGCTAAAAAGAGCAGCATCGGCATGCTTAGCACGTCGTTTGGTAGAAATCCACGTGCGCGTTCTGCCAAAAGCACCATTTGCATGCACATCTCGTGGTTTTGCAGAAAACTTCATCCGCGTCTACCAAAAGATGCATGTGCATGCTTAAAACGCGTTTTCGCACGAATCCGTGTGCGGGTGCTAAAAAGAGCAGCATCGGCATGCTTAGCACGTTGTTTGGTAGAAATCCACGTGCGCGTTCTGCGAAAAGCAGCATTTGCATGCACATCTTGTGGTTTTGCAGAAAACTTCAATCTCGTCTACCAAGAGATGCATGTGCATGCTTAAAACGCGTTT
Source organism: Dermacentor andersoni (assembly GCF_023375885.2). Lineage (NCBI taxonomy): Eukaryota > Metazoa > Arthropoda > Arachnida > Ixodida > Ixodidae > Dermacentor > Dermacentor andersoni. Next base: position 152,683 of record NW_027314808.1, read on the forward strand.
TCGCACAAATCCGTGCGCGGGTGCTAAAAAGAGCAGCATCGGCATGCTTAGCACGTCGTTTGGCAGAAATCCACGTGCGCGTTCTGCCAAAAGCACCATTTGCATGCACATCTTGTGGTTTTGCAGAAAACTTCATCCGCGTCTACCAAAAGATGCATGTGCATGCTTAAAACGCGTTTTCGCACGAATCCGTGGGCGGGTGCTAAAAAGAGCAGCATCGGCATGCTTAGCACGTTGTTTGGTAGAAATCCACGTGCGCGTTCTGCGAAAAGCACCATTTGCATGCACATCTTGTGGTTTTGCAGAAAACTTCAATCTCGTCTACCAAAAGATGCATGTGCATGCTTAAAACGCGTTTTCGCACAAATCCGTGCGCGGGTGGTAAAAAGAGCAGCATCGGCATGCTTAGCACGTCGTTTGGTAGAAATCCACGTGCGCGTTCTGCCAAAAGCACCATTTGCATGCACATCTTGTGGTTTTGCAGAAAACTTCATCCGCGTCTACCAAAAGATGCATGTGCATGCTTAAAACGCGTTTTCGCAGAAATCCGAGCGCGGGTGCTAAAAAGAGCAGCATCGGCATGCTTAGCACGTCGTTTGGTAGAAATCCACGTGCGCGTTCTGCCAAGAGCAACATTTGCATGCACATCTTGTGGTTTTGCAGAAAACTTCATCCGCGTCTACCAAAAGATGCATGTGCATGCTTAAAACGCGTTTTCGCACGAATCCGTGCGCGGGTGCTAAAAAGAGCAGCATCGGCATGCTTAGCACGTTGTTTGGTAGAAATCCACGTCCGCGTTCTGCGAAAAGCACCATTTGCATGCACATCTTGTGGTTTTGCAGAAAACTTCAATCTCGTCTACCAAAAGATGCATGTGCATGCTTAAAACGCGTTTTCGCACGAATCCGTGCGCGGGTGCTAAAAAGAGCAGCATCGGCATGCTTAGCACGTTGTTTGGTAGAAATCCACGTGCGCGTTCTGCGAAAAGCACCATTTGCATGCACATCTTGTGGTTTTGCAGAAAACTTCATCCGCGTCTACCAAAAGATGCATGTGCATGCTTAAACGCGTTTTCGCACGAATCCGTGCGCGGGTGCTAAAAAGAGCAGCATCGGCATGCTTAGCACGTCGTTTGGTAGAAATCCACGTGCGCGTTCTGCCAAGACCAACATTTGCATGCACATCTTGTGGTTTTGCAGAAAACTTCAATCTCGTCTACCAAAAGATGCATGTGCATGCTTAAAACGCGTTTTCGCACAAATCCGTGCGCAGGTGCTAAAAAGAGCAGCATCGGCATGCTTAGCACATTGTTTGGTAGAAATCCACGTGCGCGTTCTGCGAAAAGCACCATTTGCATGCACATCTTGTGGTTTTGCGGAAAACTTCAATCTCGTCTACCAAAAGATGCATGTGCATGCTTAAAACGCGTTTTCGCACGAATCCGTGCGCGGGTGCTAAAAAGAGCAGCATCGGCATGCTTAGCACGTTGTTTGGTAGAAATCCACGCGCGCGTTCTGCGAAAAGCACCATTTGCATGCACATCTTGTGGTTTTGCAGAAAACTTCATCCGCGTCTACCAAAAGATGCATGTGCATGCTTAAAACGCGTTTTCGCACGAATCCGTGCGCGGGTGCTAAAAAGAGCAGCATCGGCATGCTTAGCACGTTGTTTGGTAGAAATCCACGCGCGCGTTCTGCGAAAAGCACCATTTGCATGCACATCTTGTGGTTTTGCAGAAAACTTCATCCGCGTCTACCAAAAAATGCATGTGCATGCTTAAAACGCGTTTTCGCACGAATCCGTGCGCGGGTGCTAAAAAGAGCAGCATCGGCATGCTTAGCACGTTGTTTGGTAGAAATCCACGTGCGCGTTCTGCGAAAAGCACCATTTGCATGCACATCTTGTGGTTTTGCAGAAAACTTCAATCTCGTCTACCAAAAGATGCATGTGCATGCTTAAAACGCGTTTTCGCACGAATCCGTGTGCGGGTGCTAGAAAGAGCAGCATCTGCATGCTTAGCACGTTGTTTGGTAGAAATCCACGTGCGCGTTCTGCCAAAAGCACCATTTGCATGCACATCTTGTGGTTTTGAAGAAAACTTCAATCTCGTCTACGAAAAGATGCATGTGCATGCTTAAAACGCGTTTTCGCACAAATCCGTGCGCGGGTGCTAAAAAGAGCAGCATCGGCATGCTTAGCACGTTGTTTGGTAGAAATCCACGTGCGCGTTCTGCGAAAAGCACCATTTGCATGCACATCTTGTGGTTTTGCAGAAAACTTCAATCTCGTCTACCAAAAGATGCATGTGCATGCTTAAAACGCGTTTTCGCACGAATCCGTGCGCGGGTGCTAAAAAGAGCAGCATCGGCATGCTTAGCACGTTGTTTGGTAGAAATCCACGTGCGCGTTCGGCGAAAAGCACCATTTGCATGCACATCTTGTGGTTTTGCAGAAAACTTCAATCTCGTCTACCAAAAGATGCATGTGCATGCTTAAAACGCGTTTTCGCACGAATCCGTGCGCGGGTGCTAAAAAGAGCAGCATCGGCATGCTTAGCACGTCGTTTGGTAGAAATCCACGTGCGCGTTCTGCCAAAAGCACCATTTGCATGCACATCTTGTGGTTTTGCAGAAAACTTCATCCGCGTCTACCAAAAGATGCATGTGCATGCTTAAAACGCGTTTTCGCACGAATCCGTGCGCGAGTGCTAAAAAGAGCAGCATCGGCATGCTTAGCACGTTGTTTGGTAGAAATCCACGTGCGTGTTCTGCGAAAAGCACCATTTGCATGCACATCTTGTGGTTTTGCAGAAAACTTCAATCTCGTCTACCAAAAGATGCATGTGCATGCTTAAAACGCGTTTTCGCACGAATCCGTGCGCGGGTGCTAAAAAGAGCAGCATCGGCATGCTTACCACGTTGTTTGGTAGAAATCCACGTGGGCGTTCTGCGAAAAGCACCATTTGCATGCACATCTTGTGGTTTTGCAGAAAACTTCAATCTCGTCTACCAAAAGATGCATGTGCATGCTTAAAACGCGTTTTCGCACGAATCCGTGTGCGGGTGCTAGAAAGAGCAGCATCTGCATGCTTAGCACGTTGTTTGGTAGAAATCCACGTGCGCGTTCTGCCAAAAGCACCATTTGCATGCACATCTAGTGGTTTTGAAGAAAACTTCAATCTCGTCTACGAAAAGATGCATGTGCATGCTTAAAACGCGTTTTCGCACAAATCCGTGCGCGGGTGCTAAAAAGAGCAGCATCGGCATGCTTAGCACGTTGTTTGGTAGAAATCCACGTGCGCGTTCTGCGAAAAGCACCATTTGCATGCACATCTTGTGGTTTTGCAGAAAACTTCAATCTCGTCTACCAAAAGATGCATGTGCATGCTTAAAACGCGTTTTCGCACGAATCCGTGCGCGGGTGCTAAAAAGAGCAGCATCGGCATGCTTAGCACGTTGTTTGGTAGAAATCCACGTGCGCGTTCTGCGAAAAGCACCATTTGCATGCACATCTTGTGGTTTTGCAGAAAACTTCAATCTCGTCTACCAAAAGATGCATGTGCATGCTTAAAACGCGTTTTCGCACAAATCCGTGCGCGGGTGCTAAAAAGAGCAGCATCGGCATGCTTAGCACGTCGTTTGGTAGAAATCCACGTGCGCGTTCTGCCAAAAGCACCATTTGCATGCACATCTTGTGGTTTTGCAGAAAACTTCATCCGCGTCTACCAAAAGATGCATGTGCATGCTTAAAACGCGTTTTCGCACGAATCCGTGCGCGGGTGCTAAAAAGAGCAGCATCGGCATGCTTAGCACGTTGTTTGGTAGAAATCCACGTGCGCGTTCTGCGAAAAGCAGCATTTGCATGCACATCTTGTGGTTTTGCAGAAAACTTCAATCTCGTCTACCAAGAGATGCATGTGCATGCTTAAAACGCGTTTTCGCACAAATCCGTGCGCGGGTGCTAAAAAGAGCAGCATCGGCATGCTTAGCACGTCGTTTGGCAGAAATCCACGTGCGCGTTCTGCCAAAAGCACCATTTGCATGCACATCTTGTGGTTTTGCAGAAAACTTCATCCGCGTCTACCAAAAGATGCATGTGCATGCTTAAAACGCGTTTTCGCACGAATCCGTGGGCGGGTGCTAAAAAGAGCAGCATCAGCATGCTTAGCACGTTGTTTGGTAGAAATCCACGTGCGCGTTCTGCGAAAAGCACCATTTGCATGCACATCTTGTGGTTTTGCAGAAAACTTCAATCTCGTCTACCAAAAGATGCAATGCATGCTTAAAACGCGTTTTCGCACAAATCCGTGCGCGGGTGCTAAAAAGAGCAGCATCGGCATGCTTAGCACGTCGTTTGGTAGAAATCCACGTGCGCGTTCTGCCAAAAGCACCATTTGCATGCACATCTTGTGGTTTTGCAGAAAACTTCATCCGCGTCTACCAAAAGATGTATGTGCATGCTTAAAACGCGTTTTCGCAGAAATCCGTGCGCGGGTGCTAAAAAGAGCAGCATCGGCATGCTTAGCACGTCGTTTGGTAGAAATCCACGTGCGCGTTCTGCCAAGAGCAACATTTGCATGCACATCTTGTGGTTTTGCAGAAAACTTCATCCGCGTCTACCAAAAGATGCATGTGCATGCTTAAAACGCGTTTTCGCACGAATCCGTGCGCGCGTGCTAAAAAGAGCAGCATCGGCATGCTTAGCACGTTGTTTGGTAGAAATCCACGTCCGCGTTCTGCGAAAAGCACCATTTGCATGCACATCTTGTGGTTTTGCAGAAAACTTCAATCTCGTCTACCAAAAGATGCATGTGCATGCTTAAAACGCGTTTTCGCACGAATCCGTGCGCGGGTGCTAAAAAGAGCAGCATCGGCATGCTTAGCACGTTGTTTGGTAGAAATCCACGTGCGCGTTCTGCGAAAAGCACCATTTGCATGCACATCTTGTGGTTTTGCAGAAAACTTCAATCTCGTCTACCAAAAGATGCATGTGCATGCTTAAAACGCGTTTTCGCACGAATCCGTGCGCGGGTGCTAAAAAGAGCAGCATCGGCATGCTTAGCACGTTGTTTGGTAGAAATCCACGTGCGCGTTCTGCGAAAAGCACCATTTGCATGCATATCTTGTGGTTTTGCAGAAAACTTCAATCTCGTCTACCAAAAGATGCATGTGCATGCTTAAAACGCGTTTTCGCACGAATCCGTGGGCGGGTGCTAAAAAGAGCAGCATCGGCATGCTTAGCACGTTGTTTGGTAGAAATCCACGTGCGCGTTCTGCGAAAAGCACCATTTGCATGCACATCTTGTGGTTTTGCAGAAAACTTCAATCTCGTCTACCAAAAGATGCATGTGCATGCTTAAAACGCGTTTTCGCACAAATCCGTGCGCGGGTGCTAAAAAGAGCAGCATCGGCATGCTTAGCACGTCGTTTGGTAGAAATCCACGTGCGCGTTCTGCCAAAAGCACCATTTGCATGCACATCTTGTGGTTTTGCAGAAAACTTCATCCGCGTCTACCAAAAGATGCATGTGCATGCTTAAAACGCGTTCTCGCACGAATCCATGCGCGGGTGCTAAAAAGAGCAGCATCGGCATGCTTAGCACGTTGTTTGGTAGAAATCCACGTGCGCGTTCTGCGAAAAGCACCATTTGCATGCACATCTTGTGGTTTTGCAGAAAACTTCAATCTCGTCTACCAAAAGATGCATGTGCATGCTTAAAACGCGTTTTCGCACGAATCCGTGTGCGGGTGCTAGAAAGAGCAGCATCTGCATGCTTAGCACGTTGTTTGGTAGAAATCCACGTGCGCGTTCTGCCAAAAGCACCATTTGCATGCACATCTTGTGGTTTTGAAGAAAACTTCAATCTCGTCTACGAAAAGATGCATGTGCATGCTTAAAACGCGTTTTCGCACAAATCCGTGCGCGGGTGCTAAAAAGAGCAGCATCGGCATGCTTAGCACGTTGTTTGGTAGAAATCCACGTGCGCGTTCTGCGAAAAGCACCATTTGCATGCACATCTTGTGGTTTTGCAGAAAACTTCAATCTCGTCTACCAAAAGATGCAATGCATGCTTAAAACGCGTTTTCGCACAAATCCGTGCGCGGGTGCTAAAAAGAGCAGCATCGGCATGCTTAGCACGTCGTTTGGCAGAAATCCACGTGCGCGTTCTGCCAAAAGCACCATTTGCATGCACATCTTGTGGTTTTGCAGAAAACTTCATCCGCGTCTACCAAAAGATGTATGTGCATGCTTAAAACGCGTTTTCGCAGAAATCCGTGCGCGGGTGCTAAAAAGAGCAGCATCGGCATGCTTAGCACGTCGTTTGGTAGAAATCCACGTGCGCGTTCTGCCAAGAGCAACATTTGCATGCACATCTTGTGGTTTTGCAGAAAACTTCATCCGCGTCTACCAAAAGATGCATGTGCATGCTTAAAACGCGTTTTCGCACGAATCCGTGCGCGGGTGCTAAAAAGTGCAGCATCGGCATGCTTAGCACGTTGTTTGGTAGAAATCAACGCGCGCGTTCTGCGAAAAGCACCATTTGCATGCACATCTCTTGGTTTTGCAGAAAACTTCATCCGCGTCTACCAAAAGATGCATGTGCATGCTTAAAACGCGTTTTCGCACGAATCCGTGCGCGAGTGCTAAAAAGAGCAGCATCGGCATGCTTAGCACGTTGTTTGGTAGAAATCCACGTGCGTGTTCTGCGAAAAGCACCATTTGCATGCACATCTTGTGGTTTTGCAGAAAACTTCAATCTCGTCTACCAAAAGATGCATGTGCATGCTTAAAACGCGTTTTCGCACGAATCCGTGCGCGGGTGCTAAAAAGAGCAGCATCGGCATGCTTACCACGTTGTTTGGTAGAAATCCACGTGGGCGTTCTGCGAAAAGCACCATTTGCATGCACATCTTGTGGTTTTGCAGAAAACTTCAATCTCGTCTACCAAAAGATGCATGTGCATGCTTAAAACGCGTTTTCGCACGAATCCGTGTGCGGGTGCTAGAAAGAGCAGCATCTGCATGCTTAGCACGTTGTTTGGTAGAAATCCACGTGCGCGTTCTGCCAAAAGCACCATTTGCATGCACATCTAGTGGTTTTGAAGAAAACTTCAATCTCGTCTACGAAAAGATGCATGTGCATGCTTAAAACGCGTTTTCGCACAAATCCGTGCGCGGGTGCTAAAAAGAGCAGCATCGGCATGCTTAGCACGTTGTTTGGTAGAAATCCACGTGCGCGTTCTGCGAAAAGCACCATTTGCATGCACATCTTGTGGTTTTGCAGAAAACTTCAATCTCGTCTACCAAAAGATGCATGTGCATGCTTAAAACGCGTTTTCGCACGAATCCGTGCGCGGGTGCTAAAAAGAGCAGCATCGGCATGCTTAGCACGTTGTTTGGTAGAAATCCACGTGCGCGTTTGCGAAAAGCACCATTTGCATGCACATCTTGTGGTTTTGCAGAAAACTTCAATCTCGTCTACCAAAAGATGCATGTGCATGCTTTAAACGCGTTTTCGCACGAATCCGTGCGCGGGTGCTAAAAAGAGCAGCATCGGCATGCTTAGCACGTTGTTTGGTAGAAATCCACGTGCGCGTTCTGCGAAAAGCAGCATTTGCATGCACATCTTGTGGTTTTGCAGAAAACTTCAATCTCGTCTACCAAGAGATGCAAGTGCATGCTTAAAACGCGTTTTCGCACAAATCCGTGCGCGGGTGCTAAAAAGAGCAGCATCGGCATGCTTAGCACGTCGTTTGGCAGAAATCCACGTGCGCGTTCTGCCAAAAGCACCATTTGCATGCACATCTTGTGGTTTTGCTGAAAACTTCATCCGCGTCTACCAAAAGATGCATGTGCATGCTTAAAACGCGTTTTCGCACGAATCCGTGGGCGGGTGCTAAAAAGAGCAGCATCGGCATGCTTAGCACGTTGTTTGGTAGAAATCCACGTGCGCGTTCTGCGAAAAGCACCATTTGCATGCACATCTTGTGGTTTTGCAGAAAACTTCAATCTCGTCTACCAAAAGATGCAATGCATGCTTAAAACGCGTTTTCGCACAAATCCGTGCGCGGGTGCTAAAAAGAGCAGCATCGGCATGCTTAGCACGTCGTTTGGTAGAAATCCACGTGCGCGTTCTGCCAAAAGCACCATTTGCATGCACATCTTGTGGTTTTGCAGAAAACTTCATCCGCGTCTACCAAAAGATGTATGTGCATGCTTAAAACGCGTTTTCGCAGAAATCCGTGCGCGGGTGCTAAAAAGAGCAGCATCGGCATGCTTAGCACGTCGTTTGGTAGAAATCCACGTGCGCGTTCTACCAAGAGCAACATTTGCATGCACATCTTGTGGTTTTGCAGAAAACTTCAATCTCGTCTACCAAAAGATGCATGTGCATGCTTAAAACGCGTTTTCGCACGAATCCGTGGGCGGGTGCTAAAAAGAGCAGCATCGGCATGCTTAGCACGTTGTTTGGTAGAAATCCACGTGCGCGTTCTGCGAAAAGCACCATTTGCATGCACATCTTGTGGTTTTGCAGAAAACTTCAATCTCGTCTACCAAAAGATGCATGTGCATGCTTAAAACGCGTTTTCGCACAAATCCGTGCGCGGGTGCTAAAAAGAGCAGCATCGGCATGCTTAGCACGTCGTTTGGTAGAAATCCACGTGCGCGTTCTGCCAAAAGCACCATTTGCATGCACATCTTGTGGTTTTGCAGAAAACTTCATCCGCGTCTACCAAAAGATGCATGTGCATGCTTAAAACGCGTTTTCGCACGAATCCGTGCGCGGGTGCTAAAAAGAGCAGCATCGGCATGCTTAGCACGTTGTTTGGTAGAAATCCACGTGCGCGTTCTGCGAAAAGCACCATTTGCATGCACATCTTGTGGTTTTGCAGAAAACTTCAATCTCGTCTACCAAAAGATGCATGTGCATGCTTAAAACGCGTTTTCGCACGAATCCGTGTGCGGGTGCTAGAAAGAGCAGCATCTGCATGCTTAGCACGTTGTTTGGTAGAAATCCACGTGCGCGTTCTGCCAAAAGCACCATTTGCATGCACATCTTGTGGTTTTGAAGAAAACTTCAATCTCGTCTACGAAAAGATGCATGTGCATGCTTAAAACGCGTTTTCGCACAAATCCGTGCGCGGGTGCTAAAAAGAGCAGCATCGGCATGCTTAGCACGTTGTTTGGTAGAAATCCACGTGCGCGTTCTGCGAAAAGCACCATTTGCATGCACATCTTGTGGTTTTGCAGAAAACTTCAATCTCGTCTACCAAAAGATGCATGTGCATGCTTAAAACGCGTTTTCGCATGAATCCGTGCGCGGGTGCTAAAAAGAGCAGCATCGGCATGCTTAGCACGTTGTTTGGTGGAAATCCACGTGCGCGTTCTGCGAAAAGCACCATTTGCATGCACATCTTGTGGTTTTGCAGAAAACTTCAATCTCGTCTACCAAAAGATGCATGTGCATGCTTAAAACGCGTTTTCGCACGAATCCGTGCGCGGGTGCTAAAAAGAGCAGCATCGGCATGCTTAGCACGTCGTTTGGTAGAAATCCACGTGCGCGTTCTGCCAAAAGCACCATTTGCATGCACATTTTGTGGTTTTGCAGAAAACTTCATCCGCGTCTACCAAAAGATGCATGTGCATGCTTAAAACGCGTTTTCGCACGAATCCGTGCGCGGGTGCTAAAAAGAGCAGCATCGGCATGCTTAGCACGTTGTTTGGTAGAAATCCACGTGCGTGTTCTGCGAAAAGCACCATTTGCATGCACATCTTGTGGTTTTGCAGAAAACTTCAATCTCGTCTACCAAAAGATGCATGTGCATGCTTAAAACGCGTTTTCGCACGAATCCGTGCGCGGGTGCTAAAAAGAGCAGCATCGGCATGCTTACCACGTTGTTTGGTAGAAATCCACGTGGGCGTTCTGCGAAAAGCACCATTTGCATGCACATCTTGTGGTTTTGCAGAAAACTTCAATCTCGTCTACCAAAAGATGCATGTGCATGCTTAAAACGCGTTTTCGCACGAATCCGTGTGCGGGTGCTAGAAAGAGCAGCATCTGCATGCTTAGCACGTTGTTTGGTAGAAATCCACGTGCGCGTTCTGCCAAAAGCACCATTTGCATGCACATCTTGTGGTTTTGAAGAAAACTTCAATCTCGTCTACGAAAAGATGCATGTGCATGCTTAAAACGCGTTTTCGCACAAATCCGTGCGCGGGTGCTAAAAAGAGCAGCATCGGCATGCTTAGCACGTTGTTTGGTAGAAATCCACGTGCGCGTTCTGCGAAAAGGACCATTTGCATGCACATCTTGTGGTTTTGCAGAAAACTTCAATCTCGTCTACCAAAAGATGCATGTGCATGCTTAAAACGCGTTTTCGCACGAATCCGTGCGCGGGTGCTAAAAAGAGCAGCATCGGCATGCTTAGCACGTTGTTTGGTAGAAATCCACGTGCGCGTTCTGCGAAAAGCACCATTTGCATGCACATCTTGTGGTTTTGCAGAAAACTTCAATCTCGTCTACAAAAAGATGCATGTGCATGCTTAAAACGCGTTTTCGCACAAATCCGTACGCGGGTGCTAAAAAGAGCAGCATCGGCATGCTTAGCACGTCGTTTGGTAGAAATCCACGTGCGCGTTCTGCCAAAAGCACCATTTGCATGCACATCTTGTGGTTTTGCAGAAAACTTCATCCGCGTCTACCAAAAGATGCATGTGCATGCTTAAAACGCGTTTTCGCACGAATCCGTGCGCGGGTGCTAAAAAGAGCAGCATCGGCATGCTTAGCACGTTGTTTGGTAGAAATCCACGTGCGCGTTCTGCGAAAAGCAGCATTTGCATGCACATCTTGTGGTTTTGCAGAAAACTTCAATCTCGTCTACCAAGAGATGCATGTGCATGCTTAAAACGCGTTTTCGCACAAATCCGTGCGCGGGTGCTAAAAAGAGAAGCATCGGCATGCTTAGCACGTCGTTTGGCAGAAATCCACGTGCGCGTTCTGCCAAAAGCACCATTTGCATGCACATCTTGTGGTTTTGCAGAAAACTTCATCCGCGTCTACCAAAAGATGCATGTGCATGCTTAAAACGCGTTTTCGCACGAATCCGTGGGCGGGTGCTAAAAAGAGCAGCATCGGCATGCTTAGCACGTTGTTTGGTAGAAATCCACGTGCGCGTTCTGCGAAAAGCACCATTTGCATGCACATCTTGTGGTTTTGCAGAAAACTTCAATCTCGTCTACCAAGAGATGCATGTGCATGCTTAAAACGCGTTTTCGCACAAATCCGTGCGCGGGTGCTAAAAAGAGAAGCATCGGCATGCTTAGCACGTCGTTTGGCAGAAATCCACGTGCGCGTTCTGCCAAAAGCACCATTTGCATGCACATCTTGTGGTTTTGCAGAAAACTTCATCCGCGTCTACCAAAAGATGCATGTGCATGCTTAAAACGCGTTTTCGCACGAATCCGTGGGCGGGTGCTAAAAAGAGCAGCATCGGCATGCTTAGCACGTTGTTTGGTAGAAATCCACGTGCGCGTTCTGCGAAAAGCACCATTTGCATGCACATCTTGTGGTTTTGCAGAAAACTTCAATCTCGTCTACCAAAAGATGCATGTGCATGCTTAAAACGCGTTTTCGCACAAATCCGTGCGCGGGTGCTAAAAAGAGCAGCATCGGCATGCTTAGCACGTCGTTTGGTAGAAATCCACGTGCGCGTTCTGCCAAAAGCACCATTTGCATGCACATCTTGTGGTTTTGCAGAAAACTTCATCCGCGTCTACCAAAAGATGCATGTGCATGCTTAAAACGCGTTTTCGCACGAATCCGTGCGCGGGTGCTAAAAAGAGCAGCATCGGCATGCTTAGCACGTTGTTTGGTAGAAATCCACGTGCGCGTTCTGCGAAAAGCAGCATTTGCATGCACATCTTGTGGTTTTGCAGAAAACTTCAATCTCGTCTACCAAGAGATGCATGTGCATGCTTAAAACGCGTTTTCGCACAAATCCGTGCGCGGGTGCTAAAAAGAGAAGCATCGGCATGCTTAGCACGTTGTTTGGTAGAAATCCACGTGCGCGTTCTGCGAAAAGCACCATTTGCATGCACATCTTGTGGTTTTGCAGAAAACTTCAATCTCGTCTACCAAAAGATGCATGTGCATGCTTAAAACGCGTTTTCGCACAAATCCGTACGCGGGTGCTAAAAAGAGCAGCATCGGCATGCTTAGCACGTCGTTTGGTAGAAATCCACGTGCGCGTTCTGCCAAAAGCACCATTTGCATGCACATCTTGTGGTTTTGCAGAAAACTTCATCCGCGTCTACCAAAAGATGCATGTGCATGCTTAAAACGCGTTTTCGCACGAATCCGTGCGCGGGTGCTAAAAAGAGCAGCATCGGCATGCTTAGCACGTTGTTTGGTAGAAATCCACGTGCGCGTTCTGCGAAAAGCAGCATTTGCATGCACATCTTGTGGTTTTGCAGAAAACTTCAATCTCGTCTACCAAGAGATGCATGTGCATGCTTAAAACGCGTTTTCGCACAAATCCGTGCGCGGGTGCTAAAAAGAGAAGCATCGGCATGCTTAGCACGTCGTTTGGCAGAAATCCACGTGCGCGTTCTGCCAAAAGCACCATTTGCATGCACATCTTGTGGTTTTGCAGAAAACTTCATCCGCGTCTACCAAAAGATGCATGTGCATGCTTAAAACGCGTTTTCGCACGAATCCGTGGGCGGGTGCTAAAAAGAGCAGCATCGGCATGCTTAGCACGTTGTTTGGTAGAAATCCACGTGCGCATTCTGCGAAAAGCACCATTTGCATGCACATCTTGTGGTTTTGCAGAAAACTTCAATCTCGTCTACCAAAAGATGCATGTGCATGCTTAAAACGCGTTTTCGCACAAATCCGTGCGCGGGTGCTAAAAAGAGCAGCATCGGCATGCTTAGCACGTCGTTTGGTAGAAATCCACGTGCGCGTTCTGCCAAAAGCACCATTTGCATGCACATCTTGTGGTTTTGCAGAAAACTTCATCCGCGTCTACCAAAAGATGCATGTGCATGCTTAAAACGCGTTTTCGCAGAAATCCGTGCGCGGGTGCTAAAAAGAGCAGCATCGGCATGCTTAGCACGTCGTTTGGTAGAAATCCACGTGCGCGTTCTGCCAAGAGCAACATTTGCATGCACATCTTGTGGTTTTGCAGAAAACCTCATCCGCGTCTACCAAAAGATGCATGTGCATGCTTAAAACGCGTTTTCGCACGAATCCGTGCGCGGGTGCTAAAAAGAGCAGCATCGGCATGCTTAGCACGTCGTTTGGTAGAAATCCACGTGCGCGTTCTGCCAAAAGCACCATTTGCATGCACATCTTGTGGTTTTGCAGAAAACTTCAATCTCGTCTACCAAAAGATGCATGTGCATGCTTAAAACGCGTTTTCGCACGAATCCGTGTGCGGGTGCTAGAAAGAGCAGCATCTGCATGCTTAGCACGTTGTTTGGTAGAAATCCACGTGCGCGTTCTGCCAAAAGCACCATTTGCATGCACATCTTGTGGTTTTGAAGAAAACTTCAATCTCGTCTACGAAAAGATGCATGTGCATGCTTAAAACGCGTTTTCGCACAAATCCGTGCGCGGGTGCTAAAAAGAGCAGCATCGGCATGCTTAGCACGTTGTTTGGTAGAAATCCACGTGCGCGTTCTGCGAAAAGGACCATTTGCATGCACATCTTGTGGTTTTGCAGAAAACTTCAATCTCGTCTACCAAAAGATGCATGTGCATGCTTAAAACGCGTTTTCGCACGAATCCGTGCGCGGGTGCTAAAAAGAGCAGCATCGGCATGCTTAGCACGTTGTTTGGTAGAAATCCACGTGCGCGTTCTGCGAAAAGCACCATTTGCATGCACATCTTGTGGTTTTGCAGAAAACTTCAATCTCGTCTACAAAAAGATGCATGTGCATGCTTAAAACGCGTTTTCGCACAAATCCGTACGCGGGTGCTAAAAAGAGCAGCATCGGCATGCTTAGCACGTCGTTTGGTAGAAATCCACGTGCGCGTTCTGCCAAAAGCACCATTTGCATGCACATCTTGTGGTTTTGCAGAAAACTTCATCCGCGTCTACCAAAAGATGCATGTGCATGCTTAAAACGCGTTTTCGCACGAATCCGTGCGCGGGTGCTAAAAAGAGCAGCATCGGCATGCTTAGCACGTTGTTTGGTAGAAATCCACGTGCGCGTTCTGCGAAAAGCAGCATTTGCATGCACATCTTGTGGTTTTGCAGAAAACTTCAATCTCGTCTACCAAGAGATGCATGTGCATGCTTAAAACGCGTTTTCGCACAAATCCGTGCGCGGGTGCTAAAAAGAGAAGCATCGGCATGCTTAGCACGTCGTTTGGCAGAAATCCACGTGCGCGTTCTGCCAAAAGCACCATTTGCATGCACATCTTGTGGTTTTGCAGAAAACTTCATCCGCGTCTACCAAAAGATGCATGTGCATGCTTAAAACGCGTTTTCGCACGAATCCGTGGGCGGGTGCTAAAAAGAGCAGCATCGGCATGCTTAGCACGTTGTTTGGTAGAAATCCACGTGCGCGTTCTGCGAAAAGCACCATTTGCATGCACATCTTGTGGTTTTGCAGAAAACTTCAATCTCGTCTACCAAGAGATGCATGTGCATGCTTAAAACGCGTTTTCGCACAAATCCGTGCGCGGGTGCTAAAAAGAGAAGCATCGGCATGCTTAGCACGTCGTTTGGCAGAAATCCACGTGCGCGTTCTGCCAAAAGCACCATTTGCATGCACATCTTGTGGTTTTGCAGAAAACTTCATCCGCGTCTACCAAAAGATGCATGTGCATGCTTAAAACGCGTTTTCGCACGAATCCGTGGGCGGGTGCTAAAAAGAGCAGCATCGGCATGCTTAGCACGTTGTTTGGTAGAAATCCACGTGCGCGTTCTGCGAAAAGCACCATTTGCATGCACATCTTGTGGTTTTGCAGAAAACTTCAATCTCGTCTACCAAAAGATGCATGTGCATGCTTAAAACGCGTTTTCGCACAAATCCGTGCGCGGGTGCTAAAAAGAGCAGCATCGGCATGCTTAGCACGTCGTTTGGTAGAAATCCACGTGCGCGTTCTGCCAAAAGCACCATTTGCATGCACATCTTGTGGTTTTGCAGAAAACTTCATCCGCGTCTACCAAAAGATGCATGTGCATGCTTAAAACGCGTTTTCGCACGAATCCGTGCGCGGGTGCTAAAAAGAGCAGCATCGGCATGCTTAGCACGTTGTTTGGTAGAAATCCACGTGCGCGTTCTGCGAAAAGCAGCATTTGCATGCACATCTTGTGGTTTTGCAGAAAACTTCAATCTCGTCTACCAAGAGATGCATGTGCATGCTTAAAACGCGTTTTCGCACAAATCCGTGCGCGGGTGCTAAAAAGAGAAGCATCGGCATGCTTAGCACGTTGTTTGGTAGAAATCCACGTGCGCGTTCTGCGAAAAGCACCATTTGCATGCACATCTTGTGGTTTTGCAGAAAACTTCAATCTCGTCTACCAAAAGATGCATGTGCATGCTTAAAACGCGTTTTCGCACAAATCCGTACGCGGGTGCTAAAAAGAGCAGCATCGGCATGCTTAGCACGTCGTTTGGTAGAAATCCACGTGCGCGTTCTGCCAAAAGCACCATTTGCATGCACATCTTGTGGTTTTGCAGAAAACTTCATCCGCGTCTACCAAAAGATGCATGTGCATGCTTAAAACGCGTTTTCGCACGAATCCGTGCGCGGGTGCTAAAAAGAGCAGCATCGGCATGCTTAGCACGTTGTTTGGTAGAAATCCACGTGCGCGTTCTGCGAAAAGCAGCATTTGCATGCACATCTTGTGGTTTTGCAGAAAACTTCAATCTCGTCTACCAAGAGATGCATGTGCATGCTTAAAACGCGTTTTCGCACAAATCCGTGCGCGGGTGCTAAAAAGAGAAGCATCGGCATGCTTAGCACGTCGTTTGGCAGAAATCCACGTGCGCGTTCTGCCAAAAGCACCATTTGCATGCACATCTTGTGGTTTTGCAGAAAACTTCATCCGCGTCTACCAAAAGATGCATGTGCATGCTTAAAACGCGTTTTCGCACGAATCCGTGGGCGGGTGCTAAAAAGAGCAGCATCGGCATGCTTAGCACGTTGTTTGGTAGAAATCCACGTGCGCATTCTGCGAAAAGCACCATTTGCATGCACATCTTGTGGTTTTGCAGAAAACTTCAATCTCGTCTACCAAAAGATGCATGTGCATGCTTAAAACGCGTTTTCGCACAAATCCGTGCGCGGGTGCTAAAAAGAGCAGCATCGGCATGCTTAGCACGTCGTTTGGTAGAAATCCACGTGCGCGTTCTGCCAAAAGCACCATTTGCATGCACATCTTGTGGTTTTGCAGAAAACTTCATCCGCGTCTACCAAAAGATGCATGTGCATGCTTAAAACGCGTTTTCGCAGAAATCCGTGCGCGGGTGCTAAAAAGAGCAGCATCGGCATGCTTAGCACGTCGTTTGGTAGAAATCCACGTGCGCGTTCTGCCAAGAGCAACATTTGCATGCACATCTTGTGGTTTTGCAGAAAACCTCATCCGCGTCTACCAAAAGATGCATGTGCATGCTTAAAACGCGTTTTCGCACGAATCCGTGCGCGGGTGCTAAAAAGAGCAGCATCGGCATGCTTAGCACGTTGTTTGGTAGAAATCCACGTCCGCGTTCTGCGAAAAGCACCATTTGCATGCACATCTTGTGGTTTTGCAGAAAACTTCAATCTCGTCTACCAAAAGATGCATGTGCATGCTTAAAACGCGTTTTCGCACGAATCCGTGCGCGGGTGCTAAAAAGAGCAGCATCGGCATGCTTAGCACGTTGTTTGGTAGAAATCCACGTGCGCGTTCTGCGAAAAGCACCATTTGCATGCACATCTTGTGGTTTTGCAGAAAACGTCATCCGCGTCTACCAAAAGATGCATGTGCATGCTTAAAACGCGTTTTCGCAGAAATCCGTGCGCGGGTGCTAAAAAGAGCAGCATCGGCATGCTTAGCACGTCGTTTGGTAGAAATCCACGTGCGCGTTCTGCCAAGAGCAACATTTGCATGCACATCTTGTGGTTTTGCAGAAAACTTCAATCTCGTCTACCAAAAGATGCATGTGCATGCTTAAAACGCGTTTTCGCACAAATCCGTGCGCAGGTGCTAAAAAGAGCAGCATCGGCATGCTTAGCACATTGTTTGGTAGAAATCCACGTGCGCGTTCTGCGAAAAGCACCATTTGCATGCACATCTTGTGGTTTTGCAGAAAACTTCAATCTCGTCTACCAAAAGATGCATGTGCATGCTTAAAACGCGTTTTCGCACGAATCCGTGCGCGGGTGCTAAAAAGAGCAGCATCGGCATGCTTAGCACGTTGTTTGGTAGAAATCCACGCGCGCGTTCTGCGAAAAGCACCATTTGCATGCACATCTTGTGGTTTTGCAGAAAACTTCATCCGCGTCTACCAAAAGATGCATGTGCATGCTTAAAACGCGTTTTCGCACGAATCCGTGCGCGGGTGCTAAAAAGAGCAGCATCGGCATGCTTAGCACGTTGTTTGGTAGAAATCCACGTGCGCGTTCTGCGAAAAGCACCATTTGCATGCACATCTTGTGGTTTTGCAGAAAACTTCAATCTCGTCTACCAAAAGATGCATGTGCATGCTTAAAACGCGTTTTCGCACGAATCCGTGCGCGGGTGCTAAAAAGAGCAGCATCGGCATGCTTAGCACGTTGTTTGGTAGAAATCCACGTGCGCGTTCTGCGAAAAGCACCATTTGCATGCACATCTTGTGGTTTTGCAGAAAACTTCAATCTCGTCTACCAAAAGATGCATGTGCATGCTTAAAACGCATTTTCGCACGAATCCGTGGGCGGGTGCTAAAAAGAGCAGCATCGGCATGCTTAGCACGTTGTTTTGTAGAAATCCACGTGCGCGTTCTGCGAAAAGCACCATTTGCATGCACATCTTGTGGTTTTGCAGAAAACTTCAATCTCGTCTACCAAAAGATGCATGTGCATGCTTAAAACGCGTTTTCGCACAAATCCGTGCGCGGGTGCTAAAAAGAGCAGCATCGGCATGCTTAGCACGTCGTTTGGTAGAAATCCACGTGCGCGTTCTGCCAAAAGCACCATTTGCATGCACATCTTGTGGTTTTGCAGAAAACTTCATCCGCGTCTACCAAAAGATGCATGTGCATGCTTAAAACGCGTTTTCGCAGATATCCGTGCGCGGGTGCTAAAAAGAGCAGCATCGGCATGCTTAGCACGTCGTTTGGTAGAAATCCACGTGCGCGTTCTGCCAAGAGCAACATTTGCATGCACATCTTGTGGTTTTGCAGAAAACTTCATCCGCGTCTACCAAAAGATGCATGTGCATGCTTAAAACGCGTTTTTGCACGAATCCGTGCGCGGGTGCTAAAAAGAGCAGCATCGGCATGCTTAGCACGTTGTTTGGTAGAAATCCACGTCCGCGTTCTGCGAAAAGCACCATTTGCATGCACATCTTGTGGTTTTGCAGAAAACTTCAATCTCGTCTACCAAAAGATGCATGTGCATGCTTAAAACGCGTTTTCGCACGAATCCGTGCGCGGGTGCTAAAAAGAGCAGCATCGGCATGCTTAGCACGTTGTTTGGTAGAAATCCACGTGCGCGTTCTGCGAAAAGCACCATTTGCATGCACATCTTGTGGTTTTGCAGAAAACTTCATCCGCGTCTACCAAAAGATGCATGTGCATGCTTAAAACGCGTTTTCGCAGAAATCCGTGCGCGGGTGCTAAAAAGAGCAGCATCGGCATGCTTAGCACGTTGTTTGGTAGAAATCCACGTGCGCGTTCTGCCAAGAGCAACATTTGCATGCACATCTTGTGGTTTTGCAGAAAACTTCATCCGCGTCTACCAAAAGATGCATGTGCATGCTTAAAACGCGTTTTCGCACGAATCCGTGCGCGGGTGCTAAAAAGAGCAGCATCGGCATGCTTAGCACGTTGTTTGGTAGAAATCCACGTCCGCGTTCTGCGAAAAGCACCATTTGCATGCACATCTTGTGGTTTTGCAGAAAACTTCAATCTCGTCTACCAAAAGATGCATGTGCATGCTTAAAACGCGTTTTCGCACGAATCCGTGCGCGGGTGCTAAAAAGAGCAGCATCGGCATGCTTAGCACGTTGTTTGGTAGAAATCCACGCGCGCGTTCTGCGAAAAGCACCATTTGCATGCACATCTTGTGGTTTTGCAGAAAACTTCATCCGCGTCTACCAAAAGATGCATGTGCATGCTTAAAACGCGTTTTCGCAGAAATCCGTGCGCGGGTGCTAAAAAGAGCAGCATCGGCATGCTTAGCACGTCGTTTGGTAGAAATCCACGTGCGCGTTCTGCCAAGAGCAACATTTGCATGCACATCTTGTGGTTTTGCAGAAAACTTCATCCGCTTCTACCAAAAGATGCATGTGCATGCTTAAAACGCGTTTTCGCACGAATCCGTGCGCGGGTGCTAAAAAGAGCAGCATCGGCATGCTTAGCACGTTGTTTGGTAGAAATCCACGTCCGCGTTCTGCGAAAAGCACCATTTGCATGCACATCTTGTGGTTTTGCAGAAAACTTCAATCTCGTCTACCAAAAGATGCATGTGCATGCTTAAAACGCGTTTTCGCACGAATCCGTGCGCGGGTGCTAAAAAGAGCAGCATCGGCATGCTTAGCACGTTGTTTGGTAGAAATCCACGCGCGCGTTCTGCGAAAAGCACCATTTGCATGCACATCTTGTGGTTTTGCAGAAAACTTCATCCGCGTCTACCAAAAGATGCATGTGCATGCTTAAAACGCGTTTTCGCACGAATCCGTGCGCGGGTGCTAAAAAGAGCAGCATCGGCATGCTTAGCACGTTGTTTGGTAGAAATCCACGTGCGCGTTCTGCGAAAAGCACCATTTGCATGCACATCTTGTGGTTTTGCAGAAAACTTCAATCTCGTCTACCAAAAGATGCATGTGCATGCTTAAAACGCGTTTTCGCACGAATCCGTGCGCGGGTGCTAAAAAGAGCAGCATCGGCATGCTTAGCACGTTGTTTGGTAGAAATCCACGTGCGCGTTCTGCGAAAAGCACCATTTGCATGCACATCTTGTGGTTTTGCAGAAAACTTCAATCTCGTCTACCAAAAGATGCATGTGCATGCTTAAAACGCGTTTTCGCACAAATCCGTGCGCGGGTTCTAAAAAGAGCAGCATCGGCATGCTTAGCACGTCGTTTGGTAGAAATCCACGTGCGCGTTCTGCCAAGAGCACCATTTGCATGCACATCTTGTGGTTTTGCAGAAAACTTCATCCGCGTCTACCAAAAGATGCATGTGCATGCTTAAAACGCGTTTTCGCACGAATCCGTGCGCGGGTGCTAAAAAGAGCAGCATCGGCATGCTTAGCACGTTGTTTGGTAGAAATCCACGTGCGCGTTCTGCGAAAACCACCATTTGCATGCACATCTTGTGGTTTTGCAGAAAACTTCAATCTCGTCTACCAAAAGATGCATGTGCATGCTTAAAACGCGTTTTCGCACAAATCCGTGCGCGGGTGCTAAAAAGAGCAGCATCGGCATGCTTAGCACGTCGTTTGGTAGAAATCCACGTGCGCGTTCTGCCAAAAGCACCATTTGCATGCACATCTTGTGGTTTTGCAGAAAACTTCATCCGCGTCTACCAAAAGATGCCTGTGCATGCTTAAAACGCGTTTTCGCACGAATCCGTGCGCGGGTGCTAAAAAGAGCAGCATCGGCATGCTTAGCACGTTGTTTGGTAGAAATCCACGTGCGCGTTCTGCGAAAAGCACCATTTGCATGCACATCTTGTGGTTTTGCAGAAAACTTCAATCTCGTCTACCAAGAGATGCATGTGCATGCTTAAAACGCGTTTTCGCACAAATCCGTGCGCGGGTGCTAAAAAGAGCAGCATCGGCATGCTTAGCACGTCGTTTGGCAGAAATCCACGTGCGCGTTCTGCCAAAAGCACCATTTGCATGCACATCTTGTGGTTTTGCAGAAAACTTCATCCGCGTCTACCAAAAGATGCATGTGCATGCTTAAAACGCGTTTTCGCACGAATCCGTGCGCGGGTGCTAAAAAGAGCAGCATCGGCATGCTTAGCACGTTGTTTGGTAGAAATCCACGTGCGCGTTCTGCGAAAAGCACCATTTGCATGCACATCTTGTGGTTTTGCAGAAAACTTCAATCTCGTCTACCAAAAGATGCATGTGCATGCTTAAAACGCGTTTTCGCACAAATCCGTGAGCGGGTGCTAACAAGAGCAGCATCGGCATGCTTAGCACGTCGTTTGGTAGAAATCCACGTGCGCGTTCTGCCAAAAGCACCATTTGCATGCACATCTTGTGGTTTTGCAGAAAACTTCATCCGCGTCTACCAAAAGATGCATGTGCATGCTTAAAACGCGTTTTCGCAGAAATCCGTGCGCGGGTGCTAAAAAGAGCAGCATCGGCATGCTTAGCACGTCGTTTGGTAGAAATCCACGTGCGCGTTCTGCCAAGAGCAACATTTGCATGCACATCTCTTGGTTTTGCAGAAAACTTCATCCGCGTCTACCAAAAGATGCATGTGCATGCTTAAAACGCGTTTTCGCACGAATGTGTGCGCGGGTGCTAAAAAGAGCAGCATCGGCATGCTTAGCACTTTGTTTGGTAGAAGTCCACGTGCGCGTTCTGCGAAAAGCACCATTTGCATGCAGATCTTGTGATTTTGCAGAAAACTTCAATCTCGTCTACCAAAAGATGCATTTGCATGCTTAAAACGCGTTTTCGCACGAATCCGTGCGCGGGTGCTAAAAAGAGAAGCATCGGCATGCTTAGCACGTCGTTTGGTAGAAATCCACGTGCGCGTTCTGCCAAGAGCACCATTTGCATGCACATCTTGTGGTTTTGCAGAAAACTTCAATCTCGTCTACCAAAAGATGCATGTGCATGCTTAAAACGCGTTTTCGCACGAATCCGTGCGCGGGTGCTAAAAAGAGCAGCATCGGCATGCTTAGCACGTTGTTTGGTAGAAATCCACGTGCGCGTTCTGCGAAAAGCACCATTTGCATGCACATCTTGTGGTTTTGCAGAAAACTTCAATCTCGTCTACCAAAAGATGCATGTGCATGCTTAAAACGCGTTTTCGCACGAATCCGTGCGCGGGTGCTAAAAAGAGCAGCATCGGCATGCTTAGCACGTTGTTTGGTAGAAATCCACGCGCGCGTTCTGCGAAAAGCACCATTTGCATGCACATCTTGTGGTTTTGCAGAAAACTTCATCCGCGTCTACCAAAAGATGCATGTGCATGCTTAAAACGCGTTTTCGCATGAATCCGTGCGCGGGTGCTAAAAAGAGCAGCATCGGCATGCTTAGCACGTTGTTTGGTAGAAATCCACGTGCGTGTTCTGCGAAAAGCACCATTTGCATGCACATCTTGTGGTTTTGCAGAAAACTTCAATCTCGTCTACCAAAAGATGCATGTGCATGCTTAAAACGCGTTTTCGCACGAATCCGTGCGCGGGTGCTAAAAAGAGCAGCATCGGCATGCTTAGCACGTTGTTAGGTAGAAATCCACGTGCGCGTTCTGCGAAAAGCACCATTTGCATGCACATCTTGTGGTTTTGCAGAAAACTTCAATCTCGTCTACCAAAAGATGCATGTGCATGCTTAAAACGCGTTTTCGCACAAATCCGTGCGCGGGTGCTAAAAAGAGCAGCATCGGCATGCTTAGCACATTGTTTGGTAGAAATCCACGTGCGCGTTCTGCGAAAAGCACCATTTGCATGCACATCTTGTGGTTTTGCAGAAAACTTCAATCTCGTCTACCAAAAGATGCATGTGCATGCTTAAAACGCGTTTTCGCACGAATCCGTGCGCGGGTGCTAAAAAGAGCAGCATCGGCATGCTTAGCACGTTGTTTGGTAGAAATCCACGCGCGCGTTTTGCGAAAAGCACCATTTGCATGCACATCTTGTGGTTTTGCAGAAAACTTCATCCGCGTCTACCAAAAGATGCATGTGCATGCTTAAAACGCGTTTTCGCACGAATCCGTGCGCGGGTGCTAAAAAGAGCAGCATCGGCATGCTTAGCACGTTGTTTGGTAGAAATCCACGTGCGCGTTCTGCGAAAAGCACCATTTGCATGCACATCTTGTGGTTTTGCAGAAAACTTCAATCTCGTCTACCAAAAGATGCATGTGCATGCTTAAAACGCGTTTTCGCACAAATCCGTGCGCGGGTGCTAAAAAGAGCAGCATCGGCATGCTTAGCACGTTGTTTGGTAGAAAACCACGTGCGCGTTCTGCCACAAGCACCATTTGCATGCACATCTTGTGGTTTTGCAGAAAACTTCAATCTCGTCTACCAAAAGATGCATGTGCATGCTTAAAACGCGTTTTCGCACGAATCCGTGCGCGGGTGCTAAAAAGAGCAGCATCGGCATGCTTAGCACGTCGTTTGGTAGAAATCCACGTGCGCTTTCTGCCAAAGGCACCATTTGCATGCACATCTTGTGGTTTTGCAGAAAACTTCATCCGCGTCTACCAAAAGATGCATGTGCATGCTTAAAACGCGTTTTCGCACGAATCCGTGCGCGGGTGCTAAAAAGAGCAGCATCGGCATGCTTAGCACGTTGTTTGGTAGAAATCCACGTGCGCGTTCTGCGAAAAGCACCATTTGCATGCACATCTTGTGGTTTTGCAGAAAACTTCAATCTCGTCTACCAAAAGATGCATGTGCATGCTTAAAACGCGTTTTCGCACAAATCCGTGCGCGGGTGCTAAAAAGAGCAGCATCGGCATGCTTAGCACGTCGTTTGGTAGAAATCCACGTGCGCGTTCTGCCAAAAGCACCATTTGCATGGACATCTTGTGGTTTTGCAGAAAACTTCATCCGCGTCTACCAAAAGATGCATGTGCATGCTTAAAACGCGTTTTCGCACGAATCCGTGCACGGGTGCTAAAAAGAGCAGCATCGGCATGCTTAGCACGTTGTTTGGTAGAAATCCACGTGCGCGTTCTGCGAAAAGCACCATTTGCATGCACATCTTGTGGTTTTGCAGAAAACTTCAATCTCGTCTACCAAAAGATGCATGTGCATGCCTAAAACGCGTTTTCGCACAAATCCGTGCGCGGGTGCTAAAAAGAGCAGCATCGGCATGCTTAGCACGTTGTTTGGTAGAAATCCACGTGGGCGTTCTGCGAAAAGCACCATTTGCATGCATATCTTGTGGTTTTGCAGAAAACTTCAATCTCGTCTACCAAAAGATGCATGTGCATGCTTAAAACGCGTTTTCGCACGAATCCGTGTGCGGGTGCTAGAAAGAGCAGCACCTGCATGCTTAGCACGTTGTTTGGTAGAAATCCACGTGCGCGTTCTGCCAAAAGCACCATTTGCATGCACATCTTGTGGTTTTGAAGAAAACTTCAATCTCGTCTACGAAAAGATGCATGTGCATGCTTAAAACGCGTTTTCGCACAAATCCGTGCGCGGGTGCTAAAAAGAGCAGCATCGGCATGCTTAGCACGTTGTTTGGTAGAAATCCACGTGCGCGTTCTGCGAAAAGTACCATTTGCATGCACATCTTGTGGTTTTGCAGAAAACTTCAATCTCGTCTACCAAAAGATGCATGTGCATGCTTAAAACGCGTTTTCGCACGAATCCGTGCGCGGGTGCTAAAAAGAGCAGCATCGGCATGCTTAGCACGTTGTTTGGTAGAAATCCACGTGCGCGTTCTGCGAAAAGCACCATTTGCATGCACATCTTGTGGTTTTGCAGAAAACTTCAATCTCGTCTACCAAAAGATGCATGTGCATGCTTAAAACGCGTTTTCGCACAAATCCGTGCGCGGGTGCTAAAAAGAGCAGCATCGGCATGCTTAGCACGTCGTTTGGTAGAAATCCACGTGCGCGTTCTGCCAAAAGCACCATTTGCATGCACATCTTGTGGTTTTGCAGAAAACTTCATCCGCGTCTACCAAAAGATGCATGTGCATGCTTAAAACGCGTTTTCGCACGAATCCGTGCGCGGGTGCTAAAAAGAGCAGCATCGGCATGCTTAGCACGTTGTTTGGTAGAAATCCACGTGCGCGTTCTGCGAAAAGCACCATTTGCATGCACATCTTGTGGTTTTGCAGAAAACTTCAATCTCGTCTACCAAAAGATGCATGTGCATGCTTAAAACGCGTTTTCGCACAAATCCGTGCGCGGGTGCTAAAAAGAGCAGCATCGGCATGCTTAGCACGTCGTTTGGTAGAAATCCACGTGCGCGTTCTGCCAAAAGCACCATTTGCATGTACATCTTGTGGTTTTGCAGAAAACTTCATCCGCGTCTACCAAAAGATGCATGTGCATGCTTAAAACGCGTTTTCGCAGAAATCCGTGCGCGGGTGCTAAAAAGAGCAGCATCGGCATGCTTAGCACGTCGTTTGGTAGAAATCCACGTGCGCGTTCTGCCAAGAGCAACATTTGCATGCACATCTTGTGGTTTTGCAGATAACTTCATCCGCGTCTACCAAAAGATGCATGTGCATGCTTAAAACGCGTTTTCGCACGAATCCGTGCGCGGGTGCTAAAAAGAGCAGCATCGGCATGCTTAGCACGTTGTTTGGTAGAAATCCACGTGCGCGTTCTGCGAAAAGCACCATTTGCATGCACATCTTGTGGTTTTGCAGAAAACTTCAATCTCGTCTACCAAAAGATGCATGTGCATGCTTAAAACGCGTTTTCGCACGAATCCGTGCGCGGGTGCTAAAAAGAGCAGCATCGGCATGCTTAGCACGTTGTTTGGTAGAAATCCACGTGCGCGTTCTGCGAAAAGCACCATTTGCATGCACATCTTGTGGTTTTGCAGAAAACTTCATCCGCGTCTACCAAAAGATGCATGTGCATGCTTAAAACGCGTTTTCGCAGAAATCCGTGCGCGGGTGCTAAAAAGAGCAGCATCGGCATGCTTAGCACGTCGTTTGGTAGAAATCCACGTGCGCGTTCTGCCAAAAGCACCATTTGCATGCACATCTTGTGGTTTTGCAGAAAACTTCATCCGCGTCTACCAAAAGATGCATGTGCATGCTTAAAACGCGTTTTCGCACGAATCCGTGCGCGGGTGCTAAAAAGAGCAGCATCGGCATGCTTAGCACGTTGTTTGGTAGAAATCCACGTGCGCGTTCTGCGAAAAGCACCATTTGCATGCACATCTTGTGGTTTTGCAGAAAACTTCAATCTCGTCTACCAAAAGATGCATGTGCATGCTTAAAACGCGTTTTCGCACAAATCCGTGCGCGGGTGCTAAAAAGAGCAGCATCGGCATGCTTAGCACGTCGTTTGGTAGAAATCCACGTGCGCGTTCTGCCAAAAGCACCATTTGCATGTACATCTTGTGGTTTTGCAGAAAACTTCATCCGCGTCTACCAAAAGATGCATGTGCATGCTTAAAACGCGTTTTCGCAGAAATCCGTGCGCGGGTGCTAAAAAGAGCAGCATCGGCATGCTTAGCACGTCGTTTGGTAGAAATCCACGTGCGCGTTCTGCCAAGAGCAACATTTGCATGCACATCTTGTGGTTTTGCAGATAACTTCATCCGCGTCTACCAAAAGATGCATGTGCATGCTTAAAACGCGTTTTCGCACGAATCCGTGCGCGGGTGCTAAAAAGAGCAGCATCGGCATGCTTAGCACGTTGTTTGGTAGAAATCCACGTGCGCGTTCTGCGAAAAGCACCATTTGCATGCACATCTTGTGGTTTTGCAGAAAACTTCAATCTCGTCTACCAAAAGATGCATGTGCATGCTTAAAACGCGTTTTCGCACAAATCCGTGCGCGGGTGCTAAAAAGAGCAGCATCGGCATGCTTAGCACGTCGTTTGGTAGAAATCCACGTGCGCGTTCTGCCAAAAGCACCATTTGCATGTACATCTTGTGGTTTTGCAGAAAACTTCATCCGCGTCTACCAAAAGATGCATGTGCATGCTTAAAACGCGTTTTCGCAGAAATCCGTGCGCGGGTGCTAAAAAGAGCAGCATCGCCATGCTTAGCACGTCGTTTGGTAGAAATCCACGTGCGCGTTCTGCCAAGAGCAACATTTGCATGCACATCTTGTGGTTTTGCAGATAACTTCATCCGCGTCTACCAAAAGATGCATGTGCATGCTTAAAACGCGTTTTCGCACGAATCCGTGCGCGGGTGCTAAAAAGAGCAGCATCGGCATGCTTAGCACGTTGTTTGGTAGAAATCCACGTGCGCGTTCTGCGAAAAGCACCATTTGCATGCACATCTTGTGGTTTTGCAGAAAACTTCAATCTCGTCTACCAAAAGATGCATGTGCATGCTTAAAACGCGTTTTCGCACGAATCCGTGCGCGGGTGCTAAAAAGAGCAGCATCGGCATGCTTAGCACGTTGTTTGGTAGAAATCCACGTGCGCGTTCTGCGAAAAGCACCATTTGCATGCACATCTTGTGGTTTTGCAGAAAACTTCATCCGCGTCTACCAAAAGATGCATGTGCATGCTTAAAACGCGTTTTCGCAGAAATCCGTGCGCGGGTGCTAAAAAGAGCAGCATCGGCATGCTTAGCACGTCGTTTGGTAGAAATCCACGTGCGCGTTCTGCCAAGAGCAACATTTGCATGCACATCTTGTGGTTTTGCAGAAAACTTCAATCTCGTCTACCAAAAGATGCATGTGCATGCTTAAAACGCGTTTTCGCACAAATCCGTGCGCGGGTGCTAAAAAGAGCAGCATCGGCATGCTTAACACATTGTTTGGTAGAAATCCACGTGCGCGTTCTGCGAAAAGCACTATTTGCATGCCCATCTTGTGGTTTTGCAGAAAACTTCAATCTCGTCTACCAAAAGATGCATGTGCATGCTTAAAACGCGTTTTCGCACGAATCCGTGCGCGGGTGCTAAAAAGAGCAGCATCGGCATGCTTAGCACGTTGTTTGGTAGAAATCCACGTGCGCGTTCTGCGAAAAGCACCATTTGCATGCACATCTTGTGGTTTTGCAGAAAACTTCAATCTCGTCTACCAAAAGATGCATGTGCATGCTTAAAACGCGTTTTCGCACGAATCCGTGCGCGGGTGCTAAAAAGAGCAGCATCGGCATGCTTAGCACGTTGTTTGGTAGAAATCCACGTGCGCGTTCTGCGAAAAGCACCATTTGCATGCACATATTGTGGTTTTGCAGAAAACTTCAATCTCGTCTACCAAAAGATGCAAGTGCATGCTTAAAACGCGTTTTCGCACAAATCCGTGCGCGGGTGCTAAAAAGAGCAGCATCGGCATACTTAGCACGTCGTTTGGTAGAAATCCACGTGCGCGTTCTGCCAAAAGCACCATTTGCATGCACATCTTGTGGTTTTGCAGAAAACTTCATCCGCGTCTACCAAAAGATGCATGTGCATGCTTAAAACGCGTTTTCGCACGAATCCGTGCGCGGGTGCTAAAAAGAGCAGCATCGGCATGCTTAGCACGTTGTTTGGTAGAAATCCACGTGCGCGTTCTGCGAAAAGCACCATTTGCATGCACATCTTGTGGTTTTGCAGAAAACTTCAATCTCGTCTACCAAGAGATGCATGTGCATGCTTAAAACGCGTTTTCGCACAAATCCGTGTGCGGGTGCTAAAAAGAGCAGCATCGGCATGCTTAGCACGTCGTTTGGCAGAAATCCACGTGCGCGTTCTGCCAAAAGCACCATTTGCATGCACATCTTGTGGTTTTGCAGAAAACTTCATCCGCGTCTACCAAAAGATGCATGTGCATGCTTAAAACGCGTTTTCGCACGAATCCGTGCGCGGGTGCTAAAAATAGCAGCATCGGCATGCTTAGCACGTTGTTTGGTAGAAATCCACGTGCGCGTTCTGCGAAAAGCACCATTTGCATGCACATCTTGTGGTTTTGCAGAAAACTTCAATCTCGTCTACCAAAAGATGCATGTGCATGCTTAAAACGCGTTTTCGCACAAATCCGTGCGCGGGTGCTAAAAAGAGCAGCATCGGCATGCTTAGCACGTCGTTTGGTAGAAATCCACGTGCGCGTTCTGCCAAAAGCACCATTTGCATGCACATCTTGTGGTTTTGCAGAAAACTTCATCCGCGTCTACCAAAAGATGCATGTGCATGCTTAAAACGCGTTTTCGCAGAAATCCGTGCGCGGGTGCTAAAAAGAGCAGCATCGGCATGCTTAGCACGTCGTTTGGTAGAAATCCACGTGCGCGTTCTGCCAAGAGCAACATTTGCATGCACATCTTGTGGTTTTGCAGAAAACTTCATCCGCGTCTACCAAAAGATGCATGTGCATGCTTAAAACGCGTTTTCGCACGAATCCGTGCGCGGGTGCTAAAAAGAGCAGCATCGGCATGCTTAGCACGTTGTTTGGTAGAAATCCACGTGCGCGTTCTGCGAAAAGCACCATTTGCATGCACATCTTGTGGTTTTGCAGAAAACTTCAATCTCGTCTACCAAAAGATGCATGTGCATGCTTAAAACGCGTTTTCGCACGAATCCGTGCGCGGGTGCTAAAAAGAGCAGCATTGGCATGCTTAGCACGTTGTTTGGTAGAAATCCACGTGCGCGTTCTGCGAAAAGCACCATTTGCATGCACATCTTGTGGTTTTGCAGAAAACTTCATCCGCGTCTACCAAAAGATGCATGTGCATGCTTAAAACGCGTTTTCGCAGAAATCCGTGCGCGGGTGCTAAAAAGAGCAGCATCGGCATGCTTAGCACGTCGTTTGGTAGAAATCCACGTGCGCGTTCTGCCAAGAGCAACATTTGCATGCACATCTTGTGGTTTTGCAGAAAACTTCAATCTCGTCTACCAAAAGATGCATGTGCATGCTTAAAACGCGTTTTCGCACAAATCCGTGCGCGGGTGCTAAAAAGAGCAGCATCGGCATGCTTAGCACATTGTTTGGTAGAAATCCACGTGCGCGTTCTGCGAAAAGCACCATTTGCATGCACATCTTGTGGTTTTGCAGAAAACTTCAATCTCGTCTACCAAAAGATGCATGTGCATGCTTAAAACGCGTTTTCGCACGAATCCGTGCGCGGGTGCTAAAAAGAGCAGCATCGGCATGCTTAGCACGTTGTTTGGTAGAAATCCACGCGCGCGTTCTGCGAAAAGCACCATTTGCATGCACATCTTGTGGTTTTGCAGAAAACTTCATCCGCGTCTACCAAAAGATGCATGTGCATGCTTAAAACGCGTTTTCGCACGAATCCGTGCGCGGGTGCTAAAAAGAGCAGCATCGGCATGCTTAGCACGTTGTTTGGTAGAAATCCACGTGCGCGTTCTGCGAAAAGCACCATTTGCATGCACATCTTGTGGTTTTGCAGAAAACTTCAATCTCGTCTACCAAAAGATGCATGTGCATGCTTAAAACGCGTTTTCGCACGAATCCGTGCGCGGGTGCTAAAAAGAGCAGCATCGGCATGCTTAGCACGTTGTTTGGTAGAAATCCACGTGCGCGTTCTGCGAAAAGCACCATTTGCATGCACATCTTGTGGTTTTGCAGAAAACTTCAATCTCGTCTACCAAAAGATGCATGTGCATGCTTAAAACGCGTTTTCGCACAAATCCGTGCGCGGGTTCTAAAAAGAGCAGCATCGGCATGCTTAGCACGTCGTTTGGTAGAAATCCACGTGCGCGTTCTGCCAAGAGCACCATTTGCATGCACATCTTGTGGTTTTGCAGAAAACTTCAATCTCGTCTACCAAAAGATGCATGTGCATGCTTAAAACGCGTTTTCGCGCGAATCCGTGGGCGGGTGCTAAAAAGAGCAGCATCGGCATGCTTAGCACGTCGTTTGGTAGAAATCCACGTGCGCGTTCTGCCAAAAGCACCATTTGCATGCACATCTTGTGGTTTTGCAGAAAACTTCATCCGCGTCTACCAAAAGATGCATGTGCATGCTTAAAACGCGTTTTCGCACGAATCCGTGCGCGGGTGCTAAAAAGAGCAGCATCGGCATGCTTAGCACGTTGTTTGGTAGAAATCCACGTGCGCGTTCTGCGAAAAGCACCATTTGCATGCACATCTTGTGGTTTAGCAGAAAACTTCAATCTCGTCTACCAAAAGATGCATGTGCATGCTTAAAACGCGTTTTCGCACAAATCCGTGCGCGGGTGCTAAAAAGAGCAGCATCGGCATGCTTAGCACGTCGTTTGGTAGAAATCCACGCGCGCGTTCTGCCAAAAGCACCATTTGCATGGACATCTTGTGGTTTAGCAGAAAACTTCAATCTCGTCTACCAAAAGATGCATGTGCATGCTTAAAACGCGTTTTCGCACAAATCCGTGCGCGGGTGCTAAAAAGAGCAGCATCGGCATGCTTAGCACGTCGTTTGGTAGAAATCCACGTGCGCGTTCTGCCAAAAGCACCATTTGCATGGACATCTTGTGGTTTTGCAGAAAACTTCATCCGCGTCTACCAAAAGATGCATGTGCATGATTAAAACGCGTTTTCGCACGAATCCGTGCGCGGGTGCTAAAAACAGCAGCATCGGCATGCTTAGCACGTTGTTTGGTAGAAACCCACGTGCGCGTTCTGCGAAAAGCACCATTTGCATGCACATCTTGTGGTTTTGCAGAAAACTTCAATCTCGTCTACCAAAAGATGCATGTGCATGCTTAAAACGCGTTTTCGCACGAATCCGTGTGCGGGTGCTAGAAAGAGCAGCATCGGCATGCTTTGCACGTGTTTTGGTAGAAATCCACGTGCGCGTTCTGCCAAAAGCACCATTTGCATGCACATCTTGTGGTTTTGAAGAAAACTTCAATCTCGTCTACGAAAAGATGCATGTGCATGCTTAAAACACGTTTTCGCACAAATCCGTGCGCGGGTGCTAAAAAGAGCAGCATCGGCATGCTTAGCACGTCGTTTGGTAGAAATCCACGTGCGCGTTCTGCCAAAAGCACCATTTGCATGCGCATCTTGTGGTTTTGCAGAAAACTTCATCCGCGTCTACCAAAAGATGCATGTGCATGCTTAAAACGCGTTTTCGCACGAATCCGTGCGCGGGTGCTAAAGAGAGCAGCATCGGCATGCTTAGCACGTCGTTTGGTAGAAATCCACGTGCGCGTTCTGCCAAGAGCACCATTTGCATGCACATCTTGTGGTTTTGCAGAAAACTTCATCCGCGTCTACCAAAAGATGCATGTGCATGCTTAAAACGCGTTTTCGCACGAATCCGTGCGCGGGTGCTAAACAGAGCAGCATCGGCATGCTTAGCACGTTGTTTGGTAGAAATCCACGTGCGCGTTCTGCGAAAAGCACCATTTGCATGCACATCTTGTGGTTTTGCAGAAAACTTCAATCTCGTCTACCAAAAGATGCATGTGCATGCTTAAAACGCGTTTTCGCACAAATCCGTGCGCGGGTGCTAAAAAGAGCAGCATCGGCATGCTTAGCACGTTGTTTGGTAGAAATCCACGTGCGCGTTCTGCGAAAAGCACCATTTGCATGCACATCTTGTGGTTTTGCAGAAAACTTCAATCTCGTCTACCAAAAGATGCATGTGCATGCTTAAAACGCGTTTTCGCACAAATCCGTGCGCGGGTGCTAAAAAGAGCAGCATCGGCATGCTTAGCACGTCGTTTGGTAGAAATCCGCGTGCGCGTTCTACCAAGAGCACCATTTGCATGCACATCTTGTGGTTTTGCAGAAAACTTCATCCGCGTCTACCAAAAGATGTATGTGCATGCTTAAAACGCGTTTTCGCACAAATCCGTGCGCGGGTGCTAAAAAGAGCAGCATCGGCATGCTTAGCACGTTGTTTGGTAGAAATCCACGTGCGCGTTCTGCGAAAAGCACCATTTGCATGCACATCTTGTGGTTTTGCAGAAAACTTCAATCTCGTCTACCAAAAGATGCATGTGCATGCTTAAAACGCGTTTTCGCACAAATCCGTGCGCGGGTGCTAAAAAGAGCAGCATCGGCATGCTTAGCACGTCGTTTGGTAGAAATCCGCGTGCGCGTTCTACCAAGAGCACCATTTGCATGCACATCTTGTGGTTTTGCAGAAAACTTCATCCGCGTCTACCAAAAGATGCATGTGCATGCTTAAAACGCGTTTTCGCACGAATCCGTGCGCGGGTGCTAAAAAGAGCAGCATCGGCATGCTTAGCACGTTGTTTGGTAGAAATCCACGTGCGCGTTCTGCGAAAAGGACCATTTGCATGCACATCTTGTGGTTTTGCAGAAAACTTCAATCTCGTCTACCAAAATATGCATGTGCATGCTTAAAACGCGTTTTCGCACGAATCCGTGCGCGGGTGCTAAAAAGAGCAGCATCGGCATGCTTAGCACGTTGTTTGGTAGAAATCCACGTGCGCGTTCTGCGAAAAGCACCATTTGCATGCACATCTTGTGGTTTTGCAGAAAACTTCAATCTCGTCTACCAAAAGATGCATGTGCATGCTTAAAACGCGTTTTCGCACGAATCCGTGCGCGGGTGATAAAAAGAGCAGCATCGGCATGCTTAGCACGTTGTTTGGTAGAAATCCACGTGCGCGTTCTGCGAAAAGCACCATTTGCATGCACATCTTGTGGTTTAGCAGAAAACTTCAATCTCGTCTACCAAAAGATGCATGTGCATGCTTAAAACGCGTTTTCGCACAAATCCGTGCGCGGGTGCTAAAAAGAGCAGCATCGGCATGCTTAGCACGTCGTTTGGTAGAAATCCACGTGCGCGTTCTGCCAAAAGCACCATTTGCATGGAAATCTTGTGGTTTTGCAGAAAACTTCATCCGCGTCTACCAAAAGATGCATGTGCATGCTTAAAACGCGTTTTCGCACGAATCCGTGCGCGGGTGCTGAAAAGAGCAGCATCGGCATGCTTAGCACGTTGTTTGGTAGAAATCCACGTGCGCGTTCTGCGAAAAGCACCATTTGCATGCACATATTGTGGTTTTGCAGAAAACTTCAATCTCGTCTACCAAAAGATGCTTGTGCATGCTTAAAACGTGTTTTCGCACGAATCCGTGTGCGGGTGCTAGAAAGAGCAGCATCGGCATGCTTAGCACGTTGTTTGGTAGAAATCCACGTGCGCGTTCTGCCAAAAGCACCATTTGCATGCACATCTTGTGGTTTTGAAGAAAACTTCAATCTCGTCTACGAAAAGATGCATGTGCATGCTTAAAACGCGTTTTCGCACAAATCCGGGCGCGGGTGCTAAAAAGAGCAGCATCGGCATGCTTAGCACGTCGTTTGGTAGAAATCCACGTGCGCGTTCTGCCAAAAGCACCATTTGCATGCGCATCTTGTGGTTTTGCAGAAAACTTCATCCGCGTCTACCAAAAGATGCATGTGCATGCTTAAAACGCGTTTTCGCACAAATCCGTGCGCGGGTGCTAAAAAGAGCAGCATCGGCATGCTTAGCACGTTGTTTGGTAGAAATCCACGTGCGCGTTCTGCGAAAAGCACCATTTGCATGCACATCTTGCGGTTTTGCGGAAAACTTCATCCGCGTCTACCAAAAGATGCATGTGCATGCTTAAAACGCGTTTTCGCAGAAATCCGTGCGCCGGTGCTAAAAAGAGCAGCATCGGCATGCTTAGCACGTCGTTTGGTAGAAATCCACGTGCGCGTTCTGCCAAAAGCACCATTTGCATGCACATCTTGTGGTTTTGAAGAAAACTTCAATCTCGTCTACGAAAAGATGCATGTGCATGCTTAAAACGCGTTTTCGCACAAATCCGTGCGCGGGTGCTAAAAAGAGCAGCATCGGCATGCTTAGCACATTGTTTGGTAGAAATCCACGTGCGCGTTCTGCGAAAAGCACCATTTGCATGCACATCTTGTGGTTTTGCAGAAAACTTCAATCTCGTCTACCAAAAGATGCATGTGCATGCTTAAAACGCGTTTTCGCACGAATCCGTGCGCGGGTGCTAAAAAGAGCAGCATCGGCATGCTTAGCACGTTGTTTGGTAGAAATCCACGTGCGCGTTCTGCGAAAAGCACCATTTGCATGCACATCTTGTGGTTTTGCAGAAAACTTCAATCTCGTCTACCAAAAGATGCATGTGCATGCTTAAAACGCGTTTTCGCACGAATCCGTGCGCGGGTGCTAAAAAGAGCAGCATCGGCATGCTTAGCACGTTGTTTGGTAGAAATCCACGTGCGCGTTCTGCGAAAAGCACCATTTGCATGCACATCTTGTGGTTTTGCAGAAAACTTCAATCTCGTCTACCAAAAGATGCATGTGCATGCTTAAAACGCGTTTTCGCACGAATCCGTGCGCGGGTGCTAAAAAGAGCAGCATCGGCATGCTTAGCACGTTGTTTGGTAGAAATCCACGTGCGCGTTCTGCGAAAAGCACCATTTGCGTGCACATCTTGTGGTTTTGCGGAAAACTTCATCCGCGTCTACCAAAAGATGCATGTGCATGCTTAAAACGCGTTTTCGCAGAAATCCGTGCGCGGGTGCTAAAAAGAGCAGCATCGGCATGCTTAGCACGTCGTTTGGTAGAAATCCACGTGCGCGTTCTGCCAAGAGCAACATTTGCATGCACATCTTGTGGTTTTGCAGAAAACTTCAATCTCGTCTACCAAAAGATGTATGTGCATGCTTAAAACGCGTTTTCGCACAAATCCGTGCGCGGGTGCTAAAAAGAGCAGCATCGGCATGCTTAGCACATTGTTTGGTAGAAATCCACGTGCGCGTTCTGCGAAAAGCACCATTTGCATGCACATCTTGTGGTTTTGCAGAAAACTTCAATCTCGTCTACCAAAAGATGCATGTGCATGCTTAAAACGCGTTTTCGCACGAATCCGTGCGCGGGTGCTAAAAAGAGCAGCATCGGCATGCTTAGCACGTCGTTTGGTAGAAATCCACGTGCGCGTTCTGCCAAAAGCACCATTTGCATGCGCATCTTGTGGTTTTGCAGAAAACTTCATCCGCGTCTACCAAAAGATGCATGTGCATGCTTAAAACGCGTTTTCGCACAAATCCGTGCGCGGGTGCTAAAAAGAGCAGCATCGGCATGCTTAGCACGTCGTTTGGTAGAAATCCACGTGGGCGTTCTGCCAAGAGCACCATTTGCATGCACATCTTGTGGTTTTGCAGAAAACTTCCTCCGCGTCTACCAAAAGATGCATGTGCATGCTTAAAACGCGTTTTCGCACGAATCCGTGCGCGGGTGCTAAACAGAGCAGCATCGGCATGCTTAGCACGTTGTTTGGTAGAAATCCACGTGCGCGTTCTGCGAAAAGCACCATTTGCATGCACATCTTGTGGTTTTGCAGAAAACTTCAATCTCGTCTACCAAAAGATGCATGTGCATGCTTAAAACGCGTTTTCGCGCAAATCCGTGCGCGGGTGCTAAAAAGAGCAGCATCGGCATGCTTAGCACGTCGTTTGGTAGAAATCCACGTGCGCGTTGTGCCAAAAGCACCATTTGCATGCACATCTTGTGGTTTTGCAGAAAAATTCATCCGCGTCTACCAAAAGATGCATGTGCATGCTTAAAACGCGTTTTCGCACGAATCCGTGCGCGGGTGCTAAAAAGAGCAGCATCGGCATGCTTAGCACGTCGTTTGGTAGAAATCCACGAGCGCGTTCTTCCAAAAGGACCATTTGCATGCACATCTTGTGGTTTTGCAGAAAACTTCATCCGCGTCTACCAAAAGATGCATGTGCATGCTTAAAACTCGTTTTCGCACGAATCCGTGCGCGGGTGCTAAAATGAGCAGCATCGGCATGCTTAGCACGTTGTTTGGTAGAAATCCACGTGCGCGTTCTGCGAAAAGCACCATTTGCATGCACATCTTGTGGTTTTGCAGAAAACTTCAAACTCGTCTACCAAAAGATGCATGTGCATGCTTAAAACGCGTTTTCGCACAAATCCGTGCGCGGGTGCTAAAAAGAGCAGCATCGGCATGCTTAGCATGTCGTTTGGTAGAAATCCACGTGCGCGTTCTGCCACAAGCACCATTTGCATGCACATGTTGTGGTTTTGCAGAAAACTTCATCCGCGTCTACGAAAAGATGCATGTGCATGCTTAAAACGCGTTTTCGCACAAATCCGTGCGCGGGTGCTAAAAAGAGCAGCATCGGCATGCTTAGCACGTCGTTTGGTAGAAATCCACGTGCGCGTTCTGCGAAAAGCACCATTTGCATGCACATCTTGTGGTTTTGCAGAAAACTTCAATCTCGTCTACCAAAAGATGCATGTGCATGCTTAAAACGCGTTTTCGCACGAATCCGTGCGCGGGTGCTAAAAAGAGCAGCATCGGCATGCTTAGCACGTTGTTTGGTAGAAATCCACGCGCGCGTTCTGCGAAAAGCACCATTTGCATGCACATCTTGTGGTTTTGCAGAAAACTTCATCCGCGTCTACCAAAAGATGCATGTGCATGCTTAAAACGCGTTTTCGCACGAATCCGTGCGCGGGTGCTAAAAAGAGCAGCATCGGCATGCTTAGCACGTTGTTTGGTAGAAATCCACGTGCGCGTTTTGCGAAAAGCACCATTTGCATGCACATCTTGTGGTTTTGCAGAAAACTTCAATCTCGTCTACCAAAAGATGCATGTGCATGCTTAAAACGCGTTTTCGCACGAATCCGTGCGCGGGTGCTAAAAAGAGCAGCATCGGCATGCTTAGCACGTTGTTTGGTAGAAATCCACGTGCGCGTTCTGCGAAAAGCACCATTTGCATGCACATCTTGTGGTTTTGCAGAAAACTTCAATCTCGTCTACCAAAAGATGCATGTGCATGCTTAAAACGCGTTTTCGCACAAATCCGTGCGCGGGTGCTAAAAAGAGCAGCATCGGCATGCTTAGCACGTTGTTTGGTAGAAAACCACGTGCGCGTTCTGCCACAAGCACCATTTGCATGCACATCTTGTGGTTTTGCAGAAAACTTAAATCTCGTCTTCCAAAAGATGCATGTGCATGCTTAAAACGCGTTTTCGCACGAATCCGTGCGCGGGTGCTTAAAAGAGCAGCATCGGCATGCTTAGCACGTCGTTTGGTAGAAATCCACGTGCGCGTTCTGCCAAAAGCACCATTTGCATGCACATCTTGTGGTTTTGCAGAAAACTTCATCCGCGTCTACCAAAAGATGCATGTGCATGCTTAAAACGCGTTTTCGCACGAATCCGTGCGCGGGTGCTAAAAAGAGCAGCATCGGCATGCTTAGCACGTTGTTTGGTAGAAATCCATGTGCGCGTTCTGCGAAAAGCACCATTTGCATGCACATCTTGTGGTTTAGCAGAAAACTTCAATCTCGTCTACCAAAAGATGCATGTGCATGCTTAAAACGCGTTTTCGCACAAATCCGTGCGTGGGTGCTAAAAAGAGCAGCATCGGCATGCTTAGCACGTCGTTTGGTAGAAATCCACGTGCGCGTTCTGCCAAAAGCACCATTTGCATGGACATCTTGTGGTTTTGCAGAAAACTTCATCCGCGTCTACCAAAAGATGCATGTGCATGATTAAAACGCGTTTTCGCACGAATCCGTGCGCGGGTGCTAAAAACAGCAGCATCGGCATGCTTAGCACGTTGTTTGGTAGAAACCCACGTGCGCGTTCTGCGAAAAGCACCATTTGCATGCACATCTTGTGGTTTTGCAGAAAACTTCAATCTCGTCTACCAAAAGATGCATGTGCATGCTTAAAACGCGTTTTCGCACGAATCCGTGTGCGGGTGCTAGAAAGAGCAGCATCGGCATGCTTTGCACGTTGTTTGGTAGAAATCCACGTGCGCGTTCTGCCAAAAGCACCATTTGCATGCACATCTTGTGGTTTTGAAGAAAACTTCAATCTCGTCTACGAAAAGATGCATGTGCATGCTTAAAACACGTTTTCGCACAAATCCGTGCGCGGGTGCTAAAAAGAGCAGCATCGGCATGCTTAGCACGTCGTTTGGTAGAAATCCACGTGCGCGTTCTGCCAAAAGCACCATTTGCATGCGCATCTTGTGGTTTTGCAGAAAACTTCATCCGCGTCTACCAAAAGATGCATGTGCATGCTTAAAACGCGTTTTCGCACAAATCCGTGCGCGGGTGCTAAAAAGAGCAGCATCGGCATGCTTAGCACGTCGTTTGGTAGAAATCCACGTGCGCGTTCTGCCAAGAGCACCATTTGCATGCACATCTTGTGGTTTTGCAGAAAACTTCATCCGCGTCTACCAAAAGATGCATGTGCATGCTTAAAACGCGTTTTCGCACGAATCCGTGCGCGGGTGCTAAACAGAGCAGCATCGGCATGCTTAGCACGTTGTTTGGTAGAAATCCACGTGCGCGTTCTGCGAAAAGCACCATTTGCATGCACATCTTGTGGTTTTGCAGAAAACTTCAATCTCGTCTACCAAAAGATGCATGTGCAAGCTTAAAACGCGTTTTCGCGCAAATCCGTGCGCGGGTGCTAAAAAGAGCAGCATCGGCATGCTTAGCACGTCGTTTGGTAGAAATCCGCGTGCGCGTTGTGCCAAAAGCACCATTTGCATGCACATCTTGTGGTTTTGCAGAAAAATTCATCCGCGTCTACCAAAAGATGCATGTGCATGCTTAAAACGCGTTTTCGCACGAATCCGTGCGCGCGTGCTAAAAAGAGCAGCATCGGCATGCTTAGCACGTCGTTTGGTAGAAATCCACGTGCGCGTTCTGCCAAAAGGACCATTTGCATGCACATCTTGTGGTTTTGCAGAAAACTTCATCCGCGTCTACCAAAAGATGCATGTGCATGCTTAAAACTCGTTTTCGCACGAATCCGTGCGCGGGTGCTAAAAAGAGCAGCATCGGCATGCTTAGCACGTTGTTTGGTAGAAATCCACGTGCGCGTTCTGCGAAAAGCACCATTTGCATGCACATCTTGTGGTTTTGCAGAAAACTTCAATCTCGTCTACCAAAAGATGCATGTGCATGCTTAAAACGCGTTTTCGCACAAATCCGTGCGCGGGTGCTAAAAAGAGCAGCATCGGCATGCTTAGCACGTTGTTTGGTAGAAATCCACGTGCGCGTTCTGCGAAAAGCACCATTTGCATGCACATCTTGTGCTTTTGCAGAAAACTTCAATCTCGTCTACCAAAAGATGCATGTGCATGCTTAAAACGCGTTTTCGCACGAATCCGTGCGCGGGTGCTAAAAAGAGCAGCATCGGCATGCTTAGCACGTTGTTTGGTAGAAATCCACGTGCACGTTCTGCGAAAAGCACCATTTGCATGCACATCTTGTGGTTTTGCAGAAAACTTCATCCGCGTCTACCAAAAGATGCATGTGCATGCTTAAAACGCGTTTTCGCACGAATCCGTGCGCGGGTGCTAAAAAGAGCAGCATCGGCATGCTTAGCACGTCGTTTGGTAGAAATCCACGTGCGCGTTCTGCCAAAAGGACCATTTGCATGCACATCTTGTGGTTTTGCAGAAAACTTCATCCGCGTCTACCAAAAGATGCATGTGCATGCTTAAAACGCGTTTTCGCACAAATCCGTGCGCGGGTGCTAAAAAGAGCAGCATCGGCATGCTTAGCACGTCGTTTGGTAGAAATCCACGTGCGCGTTCTGCCAAAAGGACCATTTGCATGCACATCTTGTGGTTTTGCAGAAAACTTCATCCGCGTCTACCAAAAGATGCATGTGCATGCTTAAAGCGCGTTTTCGCACGAATCCGTGCGCGGGTGCTAAAAAGAGCAGCATCGGCATGCTTAGCACGTTGTTTGGTAGAAATCCACGTGCGCGTTCTGCGAAAAGCACCATTTGCATGCACATCTTGTGGTTTTGCAGAAAACTTCAATCTCGTCTACCAAAAGATGCATGTGCATGCTTAAAACGCGTTTTCGCACAAATCCGTGCGCGGGTGCTAAAAAGAGCAGCATCGGCATGCTTAGCACGTTGTTTGGTAGAAATCCACGTGGGCGTTCTGCGAAAAGCACCATTTGCATGCACATCTTGTGGTTTTGCAGAAAACTTCAATCTCGTCTACCAAAAGATGCATGTGCATGCTTAAAACGCGTTTTCGCACGAATCCGTGTGCGGGTGCTAGAAAGAGCAGCATCGGCATGCTTAGCACGTTGTTTGGTAGAAATCCACGTGCGCGTTCTGCGAAAAGCACCATTTGCATGCACATCTTGTGGTTTTGCAGAAAACTTCATCCGCGTCTACCAAAAGATGCATGTGCATGCTTAAAACGCGTTTTCGCACGAATCCGTGCGCGGGTGCTAAAAAGAGCAGCATCGGCATGCTTAGCACGTCGTTTGGTAGAAATCCACGTGCGCGTTCTGCCAAAAGGACCATTTGCATGCACATCTTGTGGTTTTGCAGAAAACTTCATCCGCGTCTACCAAAAGATGCATGTGCATGCTTAAAACGCGTTTTCGCACGAATCCGTGCGCGGGTGCTAAAAAGAGCAGCATCGGCATGCTTAGCACGTTGTTTGGTAGAAATCCACGTGCGCGTTCTGCGAAAAGCACCATATGCATGCACATCTTGTGGTTTTGCAGAAAACTTCAATCTCGTCTACCAAAAGATGCATGTGCATGCTTAAAACGCGTTTTCGCACAAATCCGTGCGCGGGTGCTAAAAAGAGCAGCATCGGCATGCTTAGCACGTCGTTTGGTAGAAATCCACGTGCGCGTTCTGCCAAAAGCACCATTTGCATGCACATCTTGTGGTTTTGCAGAAAACTTCATCCGCGTCTACCAAAAGATGCATGTGCATGCTTAAAACGCGTTTTCGCACAAATCCGTGCGCGGGTGCTAAAAAGAGCAGCATCGGCATGCTTAGCACGTCGTTTGGTAGAAATCCACGTGCGCGTTCTGCGAAAAGCACCATTTGCATGCACATCTTGTGGTTTTGCAGAAAACTTCAATCTCGTCTACCAAAAGATGCATGTGCATGCTTAAAACGCGTTTTCGCACAAATCCGTGCGCGGGTGCTAAAAAGAGCAGCATCGGCATGCTTAGCACGTCGTTTGGTAGAAATCCTCGTGCGCGTTCTGCCAAGAGCACCATTTGCATGCACATCTTGTGGTTTTGCAGAAAACTTCATCCGCGTCTACCAAAAGATGCATGTGCATGCTTAAAACGCGTTTTCGCACGAATCCGTGCGCGGGTGCTAAAAAGAGCAGCATCGGCATGCTTAGCACGTTGTTTGGTAGAAATCCACGCGCGCGTTCTGCGAAAAGCACCATTTGCATGCACATCTTGTGGTTTTGCAGAAAACTTCAATCTCGTCTACCAAAAGATGCATGTGCTTGCTTAAAACGCGTTTTCGCACGAATCCGTGCGCGGGTGCTAAAAAGAGCAGCATCGGCATGCTTAGCACGTTGTTTGGTAGAAATCCACGTGCGCGTTCTGCGAAAAGCACCATTTGCATGCACATCTTGTGGTTTTGCAGAAAACTTCAATCTCGTCTACCAAAAGATGCATGTGCATGCTTAAAACGCGTTTTCGCACAAATCCGTGCGCGGGTGCTAAAAAGAGCAGCATCGGCATGCTTAGCACGTTGTTTGGTAGAAATCCACGTGCGCGTTCTGCGAAAAGCACCATTTGCATGCACATCTTGTGGTTTTGCAGAAAACTTCAATCTCGTCTACCAAAAGATGCATATGCATGCTTAAAACGCGTTTCCGCACGAATCCGTGCGCGGGTGCTAAAAAGAGCAGCATCGGCATGTTTAGCACGTTGTTTGGTAGAAATCCACGTGCGCGTTTTGCGAAAAGCACCATTTGCATGCACATCTTGTGGTTTTGCAGAAAACTTCAATCTCGTCTACCAAAAGATGCATGTGCATGCTTAAAACGCGTTTTCGCACAAATCCGTGCGCGGGTGCTAAAAAGAGCAGCATCGGCATGCTTAGCACGTCTTTTGGTAGAAATCCACGTGCGCGTTCTGCCAAGAGCACCATTTGCATGCACATCTTGTGGCTTTGCAGAAAACTTCATCCGCGTCTACCAAAAGATGCATGTGCATGCTTAAAACGCGTTTTCGCACGAATCCGTGCGCGGGTGCTAAAAAGAGCAGCATCGGCATGCTTAGCACGTCGTTTGGTAGAAATCCACGTGCGCGTTCTGCGAAAAGTACCATTTGCATGCACATCTTGTGGTTTTGCAGAAAACTTCAATCTCGTCTACCAAAAGATGCATGTGCATGCTTAAAACGCGTTTTCGCACAAATCCGTGCGCGGGTGCTAAAAAGAGCAGCATCGGCATGCTTAGCACGTCGTTTGGTAGAAATCCACGTGCGCGTTCTGCCAAAAGCACCATTTGCATGGACATCTTGTGGTTTTGCAGAAAACTTCATCCGCGTCTACCAAAAGATGCATGTGCATGCTTAAAACGCGTTTTCGCACGAATCCGTGCGCGGGTGCTAAAAAGAGCAGCATCGGCATGCTTAGCACGTTGTTTGGTAGAAATCCACGTGCGCGTTCTGCGAAAAGCACCATTTGCATGCACATCTTGTGGTTTTGCAGAAAACTTCATCCGCGTCTACCAAAAGATGCATGTGCACGCTTAAAACGCGTTTTCGCACAAATCCGTGCGCGGGTGCTAAAAAGAGCAGCATCGGCATGCTTAGCACGTTGTTTGGTAGAAATCCACGTGGGCGTTCTGCGAAAAGCACCATTTGCATGCACATCTTGTGGTTTTGCAGAAAACTTCAATCTCGTCTACCAAAAGATGCATGTGCACGCTTAAAACGCGTTTTCGCACAAATCCGTGCGCGGGTGCTAAAAAGAGCAGCATCGGCATGCTTAGCACGTTGTTTGGTAGAAATCCACGTGGGCGTTCTGCGAAAAGCACCATTTGCATGCACATCTTGTGGTTTTGCAGAAAACTTCAATCTCGTCTACCAAAAGATGCATGTGCATGCTTAAAACGCGTTTTCGCGCAAATCCGTGCGCGGGTGCTAAAAAGAGCAGCATCGGCATGCTTAGCACGTCGTTTGGTAGAAATCCACGTGCGCGTTTTGCCAAAAGCACCATTTGCATGCACATCTTGTGGTTTTGCAGAAAAATTCATCCGCGTCTACCAAAAGATGCATGTGCATGCTTAAAACGCGTTTTCGCACGAATCCGTGCGCGGGTGCTAAAAAGAGCAGCATCGGCATGCTTAGCACGTCGTTTGGTAGAAATCCACGTGCGCGTTCTGCCAAAAGGACCATTTGCATGCACATCTTGTGGTTTTGCAGAAAACTTCATCCGCGTCTACCAAAAGATGCATGTGCATGCTTAAAACTCGTTTTCGCACGAATCCGAGCGCGGGTGCTAAAAAGAGCAGCATCGGCATGCTTAGCACGTTGTTTGGTAGAAATTCACGTGCGCGTTCTGCGAAAAGCACCATTTGCATGCACATCTTGTGGTTTTGCAGAAAACTTCAATCTCGTCTACCAAAAGATGCATGTGCATGCTTAAAACGCGTTTTCGCACAAATCCGTGCGCGGGTGCTAAAAAGAGCAGCATCGGCATGCTTAGCACGTCGTTTGGTAGAAATCCTCGTGCGCGTTCTGCCAAGAGCACCATTTGCATGCACATCTTGTGGTTTTGCAGAAAACTTCATCCGCGTCTACCAAAAGATGCATGTGCATGCTTAAAACGCGTTTTCGCACGAATCCGTGCGCGGGTGCTAAAAAGAGCAGCATCGGCATGCTTAGCACGTTGTTTGGTAGAAATCCACGCGCGCGTTCTGCGAAAAGCACCATTTGCATGCACATCTTGTGGTTTTGCAGAAAACTTCAATCTCGTCTACCAAAAGATGCATGTGCTTGCTTAAAACGCGTTTTCGCACGAATCCGTGCGCGGGTGCTAAAAAGAGCAGCATCGGCATGCTTAGCACGTTGTTTGGTAGAAATCCACGTGCGCGTTCTGCGAAAAGCACCATTTGCATGCACATCTTGTGGTTTTGCAGAAAACTTCAA
Source organism: Dermacentor andersoni (assembly GCF_023375885.2). Classification (NCBI taxonomy): domain Eukaryota; kingdom Metazoa; phylum Arthropoda; class Arachnida; order Ixodida; family Ixodidae; genus Dermacentor; species Dermacentor andersoni. Next base: position 197,564 of record NW_027314808.1, read on the forward strand.
TCTCGTCTACCAAAAGATGCATGTGCATGCTTAAAACGCGTTTTCGCACAAATCCGTGCGCGGGTGCTAAAAAGAGCAGCATCGGCATGCTTAGCACGTTGTTTGGTAGAAATCCACGTGCGCGTTCTGCGAAAAGCACCATTTGCATGCACATCTTGTGGTTTTGCAGAAAACTTCAATCTCGTCTACCAAAAGATGCATATGCATGCTTAAAACGCGTTTTCGCACGAATCCGTGCGCGGGTGCTAAAAAGAGCAGCATCGGCATGTTTAGCACGTTGTTTGGTAGAAATCCACGTGCGCGTTTTGCGAAAAGCACCATTTGCATGCACATCTTGTGGTTTTGCAGAAAACTTCAATCTCGTCTACCAAAAGATGCATGTGCATGCTTAAAACGCGTTTTCGCACAAATCCGTGCGCGGGTGCTAAAAAGAGCAGCATCGGCATGCTTAGCACGTCTTTTGGTAGAAATCCACGTGCGCGTTCTGCCAAGAGCACCATTTGCATGCACATCTTGTGGCTTTGCAGAAAACTTCATCCGCGTCTACCAAAAGATGCATGTGCATGCTTAAAACGCGTTTTCGCACGAATCCGTGCGCGGGTGCTAAAAAGAGCAGCATCGGCATGCTTAGCACGTCGTTTGGTAGAAATCCACGTGCGCGTTCTGCGAAAAGTACCATTTGCATGCACATCTTGTGGTTTTGCAGAAAACTTCAATCTCGTCTACCAAAAGATGCATGTGCATGCTTAAAACGCGTTTTCGCACAAATCCGTGCGCGGGTGCTAAAAAGAGCAGCATCGGCATGCTTAGCACGTCGTTTGGTAGAAATCCACGTGCGCGTTCTGCCAAAAGCACCATTTGCATGGACATCTTGTGGTTTTGCAGAAAACTTCATCCGCGTCTACCAAAAGATGCATGTGCATGCTTAAAACGCGTTTTCGCACGAATCCGTGCGCGGGTGCTAAAAAGAGCAGCATCGGCATGCTTAGCACGTTGTTTGGTAGAAATCCACGTGCGCGTTCTGCGAAAAGCACCATTTGCATGCACATCTTGTGGTTTTGCAGAAAACTTCATCCGCGTCTACCAAAAGATGCATGTGCACGCTTAAAACGCGTTTTCGCACAAATCCGTGCGCGGGTGCTAAAAAGAGCAGCATCGGCATGCTTAGCACGTTGTTTGGTAGAAATCCACGTGGGCGTTCTGCGAAAAGCACCATTTGCATGCACATCTTGTGGTTTTGCAGAAAACTTCAATCTCGTCTACCAAAAGATGCATGTGCACGCTTAAAACGCGTTTTCGCACAAATCCGTGCGCGGGTGCTAAAAAGAGCAGCATCGGCATGCTTAGCACGTTGTTTGGTAGAAATCCACGTGGGCGTTCTGCGAAAAGCACCATTTGCATGCACATCTTGTGGTTTTGCAGAAAACTTCAATCTCGTCTACCAAAAGATGCATGTGCATGCTTAAAACGCGTTTTCGCGCAAATCCGTGCGCGGGTGCTAAAAAGAGCAGCATCGGCATGCTTAGCACGTCGTTTGGTAGAAATCCACGTGCGCGTTTTGCCAAAAGCACCATTTGCATGCACATCTTGTGGTTTTGCAGAAAAATTCATCCGCGTCTACCAAAAGATGCATGTGCATGCTTAAAACGCGTTTTCGCACGAATCCGTGCGCGGGTGCTAAAAAGAGCAGCATCGGCATGCTTAGCACGTCGTTTGGTAGAAATCCACGTGCGCGTTCTGCCAAAAGGACCATTTGCATGCACATCTTGTGGTTTTGCAGAAAACTTCATCCGCGTCTACCAAAAGATGCATGTGCATGCTTAAAACTCGTTTTCGCACGAATCCGAGCGCGGGTGCTAAAAAGAGCAGCATCGGCATGCTTAGCACGTTGTTTGGTAGAAATTCACGTGCGCGTTCTGCGAAAAGCACCATTTGCATGCACATCTTGTGGTTTTGCAGAAAACTTCAATCTCGTCTACCAAAAGATGCATGTGCATGCTTAAAACGCGTTTTCGCACAAATCCGTGCGCGGGTGCTAAAAAGAGCAGCATCGGCATGCTTAGCACGTCGTTTGGTAGAAATCCACGTGCGCGTTCTGCCAAAAGCACCATTTGCATGCACATGTTGTGGTTTTGCAGAAAACTTCATCCGCGTCTACCAAAAGATGCATGTGCATGCTTAAAACGCGTTTTCGCACAAATCCGTGCGCGGGTGCTAAAAAGAGCAGCATCGGCATGCTTAGCACGTCGTTTGGTAGAAATCCACGTGCGCGTTCTGCGAAAAGCACCATTTGCATGCACATCTTGTGGGTTTGCAGAAAACTTCAATCTCGTCTACCAAAAGATGCATGTGCATGCTTAAAACGCGTTTTCGCACGAATCCGTGCGCGGGTGCTAAAAAGAGCAGCATCGGCATGCTTAGCACGTTGTTTGGTAGAAATCCACGTGCGCGTTCTGCGAATAGCACCATTTGCATGCACATCTTGTGCTTTTGCAGAAAACTTCAATCTCGTCTACCAAAAGATGCATGTGCATGCTTAAAACGCGTTTTCGCACGAATCCGTGCGCGGGTGCTAAAAAGAGCAGCATCGGCATGCTTAGCACGTTGTTTGGTAGAAATCCACGTGCGCGTTCTGCGAAAAGCACCATTTGCATGCACATCTTGTGGTTTTGCAGAAAACTTCAATCTCGTCTACCAAAAGATGCATGTGCATGCTTAAAACGCGTTTTCGCACAAATCCGTGCGCGGGTGCTAAAAAGAGCAGCATCGGCATGCTTAGCACGTTGTTTGGTAGAAAGCCACGTGCGCGTTCTGCGAAAAGCACCATTTGCATGCACATCTTGTGGTTTTGCAGAAAACTTCAATCTCGTCTACCAAAAGATGCATGTGCATGCTTAAAACGCGTTTTCGCACGAATCCGTGCGCGGGTGCTAAAAAGAGGAGCATCGGCATGCTTAGCACGTTGTTTGGTAAAAATCCACGTGCGCGTTCTGCGAAAAGCACCATTTGCATGCACATCTTGTGGTTTTGCAGAAAACTTCAATCTCGTCTACCAAAAGATGCATGTGCATGCTTAAAACGCGTTTTCGCACAAATCCGTGCGAGGGTGCTAAAAAGAGCAGCATCGGCATGCTTAGCACGTCGTTTGGTAGAAATCCACGTGCGCGTTCTGCCAAAAGGACCATTTGCATGCACATCTTGTGGTTTTGCAGAAAACTTCATCCGCGTCTACCAAAAGATGCATGTGCATGCTTAAAACGCGTTTTCGCACGAATCCGTGCGCGGGTGCTAAAAAGAGCAGCATCGGCAGGCTTAGCACGTTGTTTGGTAGAAATCCACGTGCGCGTTCTGCCACAAGCACCATTTGCATGCACATCTTGTGGTTTTGCAGAAAACTTCAATCTCGTCTACCAAAAGATGCATGTGCATGCATAAAACGCGTTTTCGCACGAATCCGTGCGCGGGTGCTAAAAAGAGCAGCATCGGCATGCTTAGCACGTTGTTTGGTAGAAAACCACGTGCGCGTTCTGCGAAAAGCACCATTTGCATGCACATCTTGTGGTTTTGCAGAAAACTTCAATCTCGTCTACCAAAAGATGCATGTGCATGCTTAAAACGCGTTTTCGCACGAATCCGTGCGCGGGTGCTAAAAAGAGCAGCATCGGCATGCTTAGCACGTTGTTTGGTAGAAATCCACGTGCGCGTTCTGAGAAAAGCACCATTTGCATGCACATCTTGTGGTTTTGCAGAAAACTTCAATCTCGTCTACCAAAAGATGCATGTGCATGCTTAAAACGCGTTTTCGCACGAATCCGTGCGCGGGTGCTAAAAAGAGCAGCATCGGCATGCTTAGCATGTTGTTTGGTAGAAAGCCACGTGCGCGTTCTGCGAAAAGCACCATTTGCATGCAAATCTTGTGGTTTTGCAGAAAACTTCAATCTCGTCTACCAAAAGATGCATGTGCATGTTTAAAACGCGTTTTCGCACGAATCCGTGCGCGGGTGCTAAAAAGAGCAGCATCGGCATGCTTAGCACGTTGTTTGGTAAAAATCCACGTGCGCGTTCTGCGAAAAGCACCATTTGCATGCACATCTTGTGGTTTTGCAGAAAACTTCAATCTCGTCTACCAAAAGATGCATGTGCATGCTTAAAACGCGTTTTCGCACAAATCCGTGCGAGGGTGCTAAAAAGAGCAGCATCGGCATGCTTAGCACGTCGTTTGGTAGAAATCCACGTGCGCGTTCTGCCAAGAGCACCATTTGCATGCACATCTTGTGGTTTTGCAGAAAACTTCATCCGCGTCTACCAAAAGATGCATGTGCATGCTTAAAACGCGTTTTCGCACGAATCCGTGCGCGGGTGCTAAAAAGAGCAGCATCGGCATGCTTAGCACGTCGTTTGGTAGAAATCCACGTGCGCGTTCTGCCAAGAGCACCATTTGCATGCACATCTTGTGGTTTTGCAGAAAACTTTATCCGCGTCTACCAAAAGATGCATGTGCATGCTTAAAACGCGTTTTCGCACGAATCCGTGCGCGGGTGCTAAAAAGAGCAGCATCGGCATGCTTAGCACGTTGTTTGGTAGAAAGCCACGTGCGCGTTCTGCGAAAAGCACCATTTGCATGCACATCTTGTGGTTTTGCAGAAAACTTCAATCTCGTCTACCAAAAGATGCATGTGCATGCTTAAAACGCGTTTTCGCACGAATCCGTGCGCGGGTGCTAAAAAGAGGAGCATCGGCATGCTTAGCACGTTGTTTGGTAAAAATCCACGTGCGCGTTCTGCGAAAAGCACCATTTGCATGCATATCTTGTGGTTTTGCAGAAAACTTCAATCTCGTCTACCAAAAGACGCATGTGCATGCTTAAAACGCGTTTTCGCACAAATCCGTGCGAGGGTGCTAAAAAGAGCAGCATCGGCATGCTTAGCACGTCGTTTGGTAGAAATCCACGTGCGCGTTCTGCCAAGAGCACCATTTGCATGCACATCTTGTGGTTTTGCTGAAAACTTCATCCGCGTCTACCAAAAGATGCATGTGCATGCTTAAAACGCGTTTTCGCACGAATCCGTGCGCGGGTGCTAAAAAGAGCAGCATCGGCATGCTTAGCACGTTGTTTGGTAGAAATCCACGTGCGCGTTCTGCGAAAAGCACCATTTGCATGCACATCTTGTGGTTTTGCAGAAAACTTCAATCTCGTCTACCAAAATATGCATGTGCATGCTTAAAACGCGTTTTCGGACGAATCCGTGCGCGGGTGCTAAAAAGAGCAGCATCGGCATGCTTAGCACGTCGTTTGGTAGAAATCCACGTGCGCGTTCTGCCAAGAGCACCATTTGCATGCACATCTTGTGGTTTTGCAGAAAACTTCATCCGCGTCTACCAAAAGATGCATGTGCATGCTTAAAACGCGTTTTCGCACGAATCCGTGCGCGGGTGCTAAAAAGAGCAGCATCGGCATGCTTAGCACGTTGTTTGGTAGAAAGCCACGTGCGCGTTCTGCGAAAAGCACCATTTGCATGCACATCTTGTGGTTTTGCAGAAAACTTCAATCTCGTCTACCAAAAGATGCATGTGCATGCTTAAAACGCGTTTTCGCACGAATCCGTGCGCGGGTGCTAAAAAGAGGAGCATCGGCATGCTTAGCACGTTGTTTGGTAAAAATCCACGTGCGCGTTCTGCGAAAAGCACCATTTGCATGCACATCTTGTGGTTTTGCAGAAAACTTCAATCTCGTCTACCAAAAGATGCATGTGCATGCTTAAAACGCGTTTTCGCACAAATCCGTGCGAGGGTGCTAAAAAGAGCAGCATCGGCATGCTTAGCACGTCGTTTGGTAGAAATCCACGTGCGCGTTCTGCCAAAAGGACCATTTGCATGCACATCTTGTGGTTTTGCAGAAAACTTCATCCGCGTCTACCAAAAGATGCATGTGCATGCTTAAAACGCGTTTTCGCACGAATCCGTGCGCGGGTGCTAAAAAGAGCAGCATCGGCAGGCTTAGCACGTTGTTTGGTAGAAATCCACGTGCGCGTTCTGCCACAAGCACCATTTGCATGCACATCTTGTGGTTTTGCAGAAAACTTCAATCTCGTCTACCAAAAGATGCATGTGCAAGCATAAAACGCGTTTTCGCACGAATCCGTGCGCGGGTGCTAAAAAGAGCAGCATCGGCATGCTTAGCACGTTGTTTGGTAGAAATCCACGTGCGCGTTCTGCGAAAAGCACCATTTGCATGCACATCTTGTGGTTTTGCAGAAAACTTCAATCTCGTCTACCAAAAGATGCATGTGCATGCTTAAAACGCGTTTTCGCACGAATCCGTGCGCGGGTGCTAAAAAGAGCAGCATCGGCATGCTTAGCACGTTGTTTGGTAGAAATCCACGTGCGCGTTCTGAGAAAAGCACCATTTGCATGCACATCTTGTGGTTTTGCAGAAAACTTCAATCTCGTCTACCAAAAGATGCATGTGCATGCTTAAAACGCGTTTTCGCACGAATCCGTGCGCGGGTGCTAAAAAGAGCAGCATCGGCATGCTTAGCACGTTGTTTGGTAGAAAGCCACGTGCGCGTTCTGCGAAAAGCACCATTTGCATGCAAATCTTGTGGTTTTGCAGAAAACTTCAATCTCGTCTACCAAAAGATGCATGTGCATGTTTAAAACGCGTTTTCGCACGAATCCGTGCGCGGGTGCTGAAAAGAGCAGCATCGGCATGCTTAGCACGTTGTTTGGTAAAAATCCACGTGCGCGTTCTGCGAAAAGCACCATTTGCATGCACATCTTGTGGTTTTGCAGAAAACTTCAATCTCGTCTACCAAAAGATGCATGTGCATGCTCAAAACGCGTTTTCGCACAAATCCGTGCGAGGGTGCTAAAAAGAGCAGCATCGGCATGCTTAGCACGTCGTTTGGTAGAAATCCACGTGCGCGTTCTGCCAAGAGCACCATTTGCATGCACATCTTGTGGTTTTGCAGAAAACTTCATCCGCGTCTACCAAAAGATGCATGTGCATGCTTAAAACGCGTTTTCGCACGAATCCGTGCGCGGGTGCTAAAAAGAGCAGCATCGGCATGCTTAGCACGTTGTTTGGTAGAAATCCACGTGCGCGTTCTGCGAAAAGCACCATTTGCATGCACATCTTGTGGTTTTGCAGAAAACTTCAATCTCGTCTACCAAAATATGCATGTGCATGCTTAAAACGCGTTTTCGCACGAATCCGTGCGCGGGTGCTAAAAAGAGCAGCATCGGCATGCTTAGCACGTCGTTTGGTAGAAATCCACGTGCGCGTTCTGCCAAGAGCACCATTTGCATGCACATCTTGTGGTTTTGCAGAAAACTTCATCCGCGTCTACCAAAAGATGCATGTGCATGCTTAAAACGCGTTTTCGCACGAATCCGTGCGCGGGTGCTAAAAAGAGCAGCATCGGCATGCTTAGCACGTTGTTTGGTAGAAAGCCACGTGCGCGTTCTGCGAAAAGCACCATTTGCATGCAAATCTTGTGGTTTTGCAGAAAACTTCAATCTCGTCTACCAAAAGATGCATGTGCATGTTTAAAAACGCGTTTTCGCACGAATCCGTGCGCGGGTGCTAAAAAGAGCAGCATCGGCATGCTTAGCACGTTGTTTGGTAAAAATCCCCACCCCCTCCCCCCCCACGTGCGCGTTCTGCGAAAAGCACCATTTGCATGCACATCTTGTGGTTTTGCAGAAAACTTCAATCTCGTCTACCAAAAGATGCATGTGCATGCTTAAAACGCGTTTTCGCACAAATCCGTGCGAGGGTGCTAAAAAGAGCAGCATCGGCATGCTTAGCACGTCGTTTGGTAGAAATCCACGTGCGCGTTCTGGCAAAAGCACCATTTGCATGCACATCTTGTGGTTTTGCAGAAAACTTCATCCGCGTCTACCAAAAGATGCATGTGCATGCTTAAAACGCGTTTTCGCACGAATCCGTGCGCGGGTGCTAAAAAGAGCAGCATCGGCATGCTTAGCACGTTGTTTGGTAGAAATCCACGTGCGCGTTCTGCGAAAAGCACCATTTGCATGCACATCTTGTGGTTTTGCAGAAAACTTCAATGTCGTCTATCAAAAGATGCATGTGCATGCTTAAAACGCGTTTTCGCACAAATCCGTGCGCGCGTGCTAAAAAGAACAGCATCGGCAGGCTTAGCACGTTGTTTGGTAGAAATCCACGTGCGCGTTCTTCCACAAGCACTATTTGCATGCACATCTTGTGGTTTTGCAGAAAACTTCAATCTCGTCTACCAAAAGATGCATGTGCATGCATAAAACGCGTTTTCGCACGAATCCGTGCGCGGGTGCTAAAAAGAGCAGCATCGGCATGCTTAGCACGTTGTTTGGTAGAAATCCACGTGCGCGTTCTGCGAAAAGCACCATTTGCATGCACATCTTGTGGTTTTGCAGAAAACTTCAATCTCGTCTACCAAAAGATGCATGTGCATGCTTAAAACGCGTTTTCGCACGAATCCGTGCGCGGGTGCTAAAAAGAGCAGCATCGGCATGCTTAGCACGTTGTTTGGTAGAAATCCACAGTGCGCGTTCTGCGAAAAGCACCATTTGCATGCACATCTTGTGGTTTTGCAGAAAACTTCAAACCTCGTCTACCAAAAGATGCATGTGCATGCTTAAAACGCGTTTTCGCACGAATCCGTGCGCGGGTGCTAAAAAGAGCAGCATCGGCATGCTTAGCACTTCGTTTGGTAGAAATCCACGTGCGCGTTCTGCCAAAAGCACCATTTGCATGCACATCTTGTGGTTTTGCAGAAAACTTCAACCGCGTCTACCAAAAGATGCATGTGCATGCTTAAAACGCGTTTTCGCACGAATCCGTGCGCGGGTGCTAAAAAGAGCAGCATAGGCATGCTTAGCACGTTGTTTGGTAGAAATCCACGTGCGCGTTCCGCCAAGAGCACCATTTGCATGCACATCTTGTGGTTTTGCAGAAAACTTCATCCGCGTCTACCAAAAGATGCATGTGCATGCTTAAAACGCGTTTTCGCACGAATCCGTGCGCGGGTGCTAAAAAGAGCAGCATCGGCATGCTTACCCACGTTGTTTGGTAGAAATCCACGAGGGCGTTCTGCGAAAAGCACCATTGCATGCACATCTTGTGGTTTTGCAGAAAACTTCAATCTCGTCTACCAAAAGATGCATGTGCATGCTTAAAACGCGTTTTCGCACGAATCCGTGCGCGGGTACTAAAAAGAGCAGCATCGGCATGCTTAGCACGTTGTTTGGTAGAAATCCACGTGCGCGTTCTGCGAAAAGCACCATTTGCATGCACATCTTGTGGTTTTGCAGAAAACTTCAATCTCGTCTACCAAAAGATGCATGTGCATGCTTAAAACGCGTTTTCGCACAAATCCGTGCGCGGGTGCTAAAAAGAGCAGCATCGGCATGTTTAGCACGTCGTTTGGTAGAAATCCACGTGCGCGTTCTGCCAAGAGCACCATTTGCATGCACATCTTGTGGTTTTGCAGAAAACTTCATCCGCGTCTACCAAAAGATGCATGTGCATGCTTAAAACGCGTTTTCGCACGAAGCCGTGCGCGGGTGCTAAAAAGAGCAGCATCGGCATGCTTAGCACGTTGTTTGGTAGAAATCCACGTGCGCGTTCTGCCAAAAGCACCATTTGCATGCACATCTTGTGGTTTTGCAGAAAACTTCAATCTCGTCTACCAAAAGATGCATGTGCATGCTTAAAACGCGTTTTCGCCCAAATCCGTGCGCGGGTGCTAAAAAGAGCAGCATCGGCATGCTTAGCACGTCGTTTGGTAGAAATCCACGTGCGCGTTCTGCCAAAAGCACCATTTGCATGCACATCTTGTGGTTTTGCAGAAAACTTCATCCGCGTCTACCAAAAGATGCATGTGCATGCTTAATACGCGTTTTCGCACAAATCCGTGCGCGGGTGCTAAAAAGAGCAGCATCGGCATGCTTAGCACGCTCGTTTGGTAGAAATCCACGTGCGCGTTCTGCCAAGAGCACCATTTGCATGCACATCTTGTGGTTTTGCAGAAAACTTCATCCGCGTCTACCAAAAGGTGCATGTGCATGCTTAAAACGCGTTTTCGCATGAATCCGTGCGCGGGTGCTAAAAAGAGCAGCATCGGCATGCTTAGCACGTTGTTTGGTAGAAATCCACGTGCGCGTTCTGCGAAAAGCACCATTTGCATGCACATCTTGTGGTTTTGCAGAAAACTTCAATTTCGTCTACCAAAAGATGCATGTGCATGCTTAAAACGCGTTTTCGCACAAATCCGTGCGCGGGTGCTAAAAAGAGCAGCATCGGCATGCTTAGCACGTCGTTTGGTAGAAATGCACGTGCGCGTTCTGCCAAAAGCACCATTTGCATGCACATCTTGTGGTTTTGCAGGAAACTTCATCCGCGTCTACCAAAAGATGCATGTGCATGCTTAAAACGCGTTTTCGCACGATTCCGTTCGCGGGTGCTAAAAAGAGCAGCATCGGCATGCTTAGCACGTTGTTTGGTAGAAATCCACGTGCGCGTTCTGCGAAAAGCACCATTTGCATGCACATCTTGTGGTTTTGCAGAAAACTTCATCCGCGTCTACCAAAAGATGCATGTGCATGCTTAAAACGCGTTTTCGCACGATTCCGTGCGCGGGTGCTAAAAAGAGCAGCATCGGCATGCTTAGCACGTCGTTTGGTAGAAATCCACGTGCGCGTTCTGCCAAGAGCACCATTTGCATGCACATCTTGTGGTTTTGCAGAAAACTTCATCCGCGTCTACCAAAAGATGCATGTGCATGCTTAAAACGCGTTTTCGCACGAATCCGTGCGCGGGTGCTAAAAAGAGCAGCATCGGCATGCTTAGCACGTTGTTTGGTAGAAATCCACGTGCGCGTTCTGCGAAAAGCACCATTTGCATGCACATCTTGTGGTTTTGCAGAAAACTTCAATCTCGTCTACCAAAATATGCATGTGCATGCTTAAAACGCGTTTTCGCACGAATCCGTGCGCGGGTGCTAAAAAGAGCAGCATCGGCATGCTTAGCACGTCGTTTGGTAGAAATCCACGTGCGCGTTCTGCCAAGAGCACCATTTGCATGCACATCTTGTGGTTTTGCAGAAAACTTCATCCGCGTCTACCAAAAGATGCATGTGCATGCTTAAAACGCGTTTTCGCACGAATCCGTGCGCGGGTGCTAAAAAGAGCAGCATCGGCATGCTTAGCACGTTGTTTGGTAGAAAGCCACGTGCGCGTTCTGCGAAAAGCACCATTTGCATGCAAATCTTGTGGTTTTGCAGAAAACTTCAATCTCGTCTACCAAAAGATGCATGTGCATGTTTAAAACGCGTTTTCGCACGAATCCGTGCGCGGGTGCTAAAAAGAGCAGCATCGGCATGCTTAGCACGTTGTTTGGTAAAAATCCACGTGCGCGTTCTGCGAAAAGCACCATTTGCATGCACATCTTGTGGTTTTGCAGAAAACTTCAATCTCGTCTACCAAAAGATGCATGTGCATGCTTAAAACGCGTTTTCGCACAAATCCGTGCGAGGGTGCTAAAAAGAGCAGCATCGGCATGCTTAGCACGTCGTTTGGTAGAAATCCACGTGCGCGTTCTGCCAAAAGCACCATTTGCATGCACATCTTGTGGTTTTGCAGAAAACTTCATCCGCGTCTACCAAAAGATGCATGTGCATGCTTAAAACGCGTTTTCGCACGAATCCGTGCGCGGGTGCTAAAAAGAGCAGCATCGGCATGCTTAGCACGTTGTTTGGTAGAAATCCACGTGCGCGTTCTGCGAAAAGCACCATTTGCATGCACATCTTGTGGTTTTGCAGAAAACTTCAATGTCGTCTATCAAAAGATGCATGTGCATGCTTAAAACGCGTTTTCGCACAAATCCGTGCGCGCGTGCTAAAAAGAGCAGCATCGGCAGGCTTAGCACGTTGTTTGGTGGAAATCCACGTGCGCGTTCTTCCACAAGCACTATTTGCATGCACATCTTGTGGTTTTGCAGAAAACTTCAATCTCGTCTACCAAAAGATGCATGTGCATGCATAAAACGCGTTTTCGCACGAATCCGTGCGCGGGTGCTAAAAAGAGCAGCATCGGCATGCTTAGCACGTTGTTTGGTAGAAATCCACGTGCGCGTTCTGCGAAAAGCACCATTTGCATGCACATCTTGTGGTTTTGCAGAAAACTTCAATCTCGTCTACCAAAAGATGCATGTGCATGCTTAAAACGCGTTTTCGCACGAATCCGTGCGCGGGTGCTAAAAAGAGCAGCATCGGCATGCTTAGCACGTTGTTTGGTAGAAATCCACGTGCGCGTTCTGCGAAAAGCACCTTTGCATGCACATCTTGTGGTTTTGCAGAAAACTTCAATCTCGTCTACCAAAAGATGCATGTGCATGCTTAGAACGCGTTTTCGCACGAATCCGTGCGCGGGTGCTAAAAAGAGCAGCATCGGCATGCTTAGCACTTCGTTTGGTAGAAATCCACGTGCGCGTTCTGCCAAAAGCACCATTTGCATGCACATCTTGTGGTTTTGCAGAAAACTTCATCCGCGTCTACCAAAAGATGCATGTGCATGCTTAAAACGCGTTTTCGCACGAATCCGTGCGCGGGTGCTAAAAAGAGCAGCATAGGCATGCTTAGCACGTTGTTTGGTAGAAATCCACGTGCGCGTTCTGCCAAGAGCACCATTTGCATGCACATCTTGTGGTTTTGCAGAAAACTTCATCCGCGTCTACCAAAAGATGCATGTGCATGCTTAAAACGCGTTTTCGCACGAATCCGTGCGCGGGTGCTAAAAAGAGCAGCATCGGCATGCTTACCACGTTGTTTGGTAGAAATCCACGAGGGCGTTCTGCGAAAAGCACCATTGCATGCACATCTTGTGGTTTTGCAGAAAACTTCAATCTCGTCTACCAAAAGATGCATGTGCATGCTTAAAACGCGTTTTCGCACGAATCCGTGCGCGGGTACTAAAAAGAGCAGCATCGGCATGCTTAGCACGTTGTTTGGTAGAAATCCACGTGCGCGTTCTGCGAAAAGCACCATTTGCATGCACATCTTGTGGTTTTGCAGAAAACTTCAATCTCGTCTACCAAAAGATGCATGTGCATGCTTAAAACGCGTTTTCGCACAAATCCGTGCGCGGGTGCTAAAAAGAGCAGCATCGGCATGCTTAGCACGTCGTTTGGTAGAAATCCACGTGCGCGTTCTGCCAAGAGCACCATTTGCATGCACATCTTGTGGTTTTGCAGAAAACTTCATCCGCGTCTACCAAAAGATGCATGTGCATGCTTAAAACGCGTTTTCGCACAAATCCGTGCGCGGGTGCTAAAAAGAGCAGCATCGGCATGCTTAGCACGTCGTTTGGTAGAAATCCACGTGCGCGTTCTGCCAAGAGCACCATTTGCATGCACATCTTGTGGTTTTGCAGAAAACTTCATCCGCGTCTACCAAAAGGTGCATGTGCATGCTTAAAACGCGTTTTCGCATGAATCCGTGCGCGGGTGCTAAAAAGAGCAGCATCGGCATGCTTAGCACGTTGTTTGGTAGAAATCCACGTGCGCGTTCTGCGAAAAGCACCATTTGCATGCACATCTTGTGGTTTTGCAGAAAACTTCAATTTCGTCTACCAAAAGATGCATGTGCATGCTTAAAACGCGTTTTCGCACAAATCCGTGCGCGGGTGCTAAAAAGAGCAGCATCGGCATGCTTAGCACGTCGTTTGGTAGAAATGCACGTGCGCGTTCTGCCAAAAGCACCATTTGCATGCACATCTTGTGGTTTTGCAGGAAACTTCATCCGCGTCTACCAAAAGATGCATGTGCATGCTTAAAACGCGTTTTCGCACGATTCCGTTCGCGGGTGCTAAAAAGAGCAGCATCGGCATGCTTAGCACGTTGTTTGGTAGAAATCCACGTGCGCGTTCTGCGAAAAGCACCATTTGCATGCACATCTTGTGGTTTTGCAGAAAACTTCATCCGCGTCTACCAAAAGATGCATGTGCATGCTTAAAACGCGTTTTCGCACGATTCCGTGCGCGGGTGCTAAAAAGAGCAGCATCGGCATGCTTAGCACGTCGTTTGGTAGAAATCCACGAGCGCGTTCTGCCAAGAGCACCATTTGCATGCACATCTTGTGGTTTTGCAGAAAACTTCATCCGCGTCTACCAAAAGATGCATGTGCATGCTTAAAATGCGTTTTCGCACGAATCCGTGCGCGGGTGCTAAAAAGAGCAGCATCGGCATGCTTAGCACGTTGTTTGGTAGAAATCCACTTGCGCGTTCTGCGAAAAGCACCATTTGCATGCACATCTTGTGGTTTTGCAGAAAACTTCAATCTCGTCTACCAAAAGATGCATGTGCATGCTTAAAACGCGTTTTCGCACGAATCCGTGCGCGGGTGCTAAAAAGAGCAGCATCGGCATGCTTAGCACGTTGTTTGGTAGAAATCCACGTGCGCGTTCTGCGAAAAGCACCATTTGCATGCACATCTTGTGGTTTTGCAGAAAACTTCAATCTCGTCTACCAAAAGATGCATGTGCTTGCTTAAAACGCGTTTTCGCACAAATCCGTGCGCGGGTGCTAAAAAGAGCAGCATCGGCATGCTTAGCACGTCGTTTGGTAGAAATCCACGTGCGCGTTCTGCCAAAAGCACCATTTGCATGCACATCTTGTGGTTTTGCAGAAAACTTCATCCGCGTCTACCAAAAGATGCATGTGCATGCTTAAAACGCGTTTTCGCACAAATCCGTGCGCGGGTGCTAAAAAGAGCAGCATCGGCATGCTTAGCACGTCGTTTGGTAGAAATCCACGTGCGCGTTCTGCCAAGAGCACCATTTGCATGCACATCTTGTGGTTTTGCAGAAAACTTCATCCGCGTCTACCAAAAGATGGATGTGCATGCTTAAAACGCGTTTTCGCACGAATCCGTGCGCGGGTGCTAAAAAGAGCAGCATCGGCATGCTTAGCACGTTGTTTGGTAGAAATCCACGTGCGCGTTCTGCGAAAAGCACCATTTGCATGCACATCTTGTGGTTTTGCAGAAAACTTCAATCTCATCTACCAAAAGATGCATGTGCATGCTTAAAACGCGTTTTCGCACGAATCCGTGCGCGGGTGCTAAAAAGAGCAGCATCGGCATGCTTAGCACGTTGTTTGGTAGAAATCCACGTGCGCGTTCTGCGAAAAGCACCATTTGCATGCACATCTTGTGGTTTTGCAGAAAACTTCAATCTCGTCTACCAAAAGATGCATGTGCATGCTTAAAACGCGTTTTCGCACAAATCCGTGCGCGGGTGCTAAAAAGAGCAGTATCGGCATGCTTAGCACGTCGTTTGGTAGAAATCCACGTGCGCGTTCTGCCAAGAGCACCATTTGCATGCACATCTTGTGGTTTTGCAGAAAACTTCATCCGCGTCTACCAAAAGATGCATGTGCATGCTTAAAACGCGTTTTCGCACGAATCCGTGCGCGGGTGCTAAAAAGAGCAGCATCGGCATGCTTAGCACGTTGTTTGGTAGAAATCCACGTGCGCGTTCGGCGAAAAGCACCATTTGCATGCACATCTTGTGGTTTTGCAGAAAACTTCAATCTCGTCTACCAAAAGATGCATGTGCATGCTTAAAACGCGTTTTCGCACAAATCCGTGCGAGGGTGCTAAAAAGAGCAGCATCGGCATGCTTAGCACGTCGTTTGGTAGAAATCCACGTGCGCGTTCTGCCAAAAGCACCATTTGCATGCACATCTTGTGGTTTTGCAGAAAACTTCATCCGCGTCTACCAAAAGATGCATGTGCATGCTTAAAACGCGTTTTCGCACGAATCCGTGCGCGGGTGCTAAAAAGAGCAGCATCGGCATGCTTAGCACGTTGTTTGGTAGAAATCCACGTGCGCGTTCTGCGAAAAGCACCATTTGCATGCACATCTTGTGGTTTTGCAGAAAACTTCAATGTCGTCTATCAAAAGATGCATGTGCATGCTTAAAACGCGTTTTCGCACAAATCCGTGCGCGCGTGCTAAAAAGAGCAGCATCGGCAGGCTTAGCACGTTGTTTGGTGGAAATCCACGTGCGCGTTCTTCCACAAGCACTATTTGCATGCACATCTTGTGGTTTTGCAGAAAACTTCAATCTCGTCTACCAAAAGATGCATGTGCATGCATAAAACGCGTTTTCGCACGAATCCGTGCGCGGGTGCTAAAAAGAGCAGCATCGGCATGCTTAGCACGTTGTTTGGTAGAAATCCACGTGCGCATTCTGCGAAAAGCACCATTTGCATGCACATCTTGTGGTTTTGCAGAAAACTTCAATCTCGTCTGCCAAAAGATGCATGTGCATGCTTAAAACGCGTTTTCGCACGAATCCGTGCGCGGGTGCTAAAAAGAGCAGCATCGGCATGCTTAGCACGTTGTTTGGTAGAAATCCACGTGCGCGTTCTGCGAAAAGCACCTTTGCATGCACATCTTGTGGTTTTGCAGAAAACTTCAATCTCGTCTACCAAAAGATGCATGTGCATGCTTAAAACGCGTTTTCGCACGAATCCGTGCGCGGGTGCTAAAAAGAGCAGCATCGGCATGCTTAGCACTTCGTTTGGTAGAAATCCACGTGCGCGTTCTGCCAAAAGCACCATTTGCATGCACATCTTGTGGTTTTGCAGAAAACTTCATCCGCGTCTACCAAAAGATGCATGTGCATGCTTAAAACGCGTTTTCGCACGAATCCGTGCGCGGGTGCTAAAAAGAGCAGCATAGGCATGCTTAGCACGTTGTTTGGTAGAAATCCACGTGCGCGTTCTGCCAAGAGCACCATTTGCATGCACATCTTGTGGTTTTGCAGAAAACTTCATCCGCGTCTACCAAAAGATGCATGTGCATGCTTAAAACGCGTTTTCGCACGAATCCGTGCGCGGGTGCTAAAAAGAGCAGCATCGGCATGCTTACCACGTTGTTTGGTAGAAATCCACGAGGGCGTTCTGCGAAAAGCACCATTGCATGCACATCTTGTGGTTTTGCAGAAAACTTCAATCTCGTCTACCAAAAGATGCATGTGCATGCTTAAAACGCGTTTTCGCACGAATCCGTGCGCGGGTACTAAAAAGAGCAGCATCGGCATGCTTAGCACGTTGTTTGGTAGAAATCCACGTGCGCGTTCTGCGAAAAGCACCATTTGCATGCACATCTTGTGGTTTTGCAGAAAACTTCAATCTCGTCTACCAAAAGATGCATGTGCATGCTTAAAACGCGTTTTCGCACAAATCCGTGCGCGGGTGCTAAAAAGAGCAGCATCGGCATGCTTAGCACGTCGTTTGGTAGAAATCCACGTGCGCGTTCTGCCAAGAGCACCATTTGCATGCACATCTTGTGGTTTTGCAGAAAACTTCATCCGCGTCTACCAAAAGATGCATGTGCATGCTTAAAACGCGTTTTCGCACAAATCCGTGCGCGGGTGCTAAAAAGAGCAGCATCGGCATGCTTAGCACGTCGTTTGGTAGAAATCCACGTGCGCGTTCTGCCAAGAGCACCATTTGCATGCACATCTTGTGGTTTTGCAGAAAACTTCATCCGCGTCTACCAAAAGGTGCATGTGCATGCTTAAAACGCGTTTTCGCATGAATCCGTGCGCGGGTGCTAAAAAGAGCAGCATCGGCATGCTTAGCACGTTGTTTGGTAGAAATCCACGTGCGCGTTCTGCGAAAAGCACCATTTGCATGCACATCTTGTGGTTTTGCAGAAAACTTCAATCTCGTCTACCAAAAGATGCATGTGCATGCTTAAAACGCGTTTTCGCACAAATCCGTGCGCGGGTGCTAAAAAGAGCAGTATCGGCATGCTTAGCACGTCGTTTGGTAGAAATCCACGTGCGCGTTCTGCCAAGAGCACCATTTGCATGCACATCTTGTGGTTTTGCAGAAAACTTCATCCGCGTCTACCAAAAGATGCATGTGCATGCTTAAAACGCGTTTTCGCACGAATCCGTGCGCGGGTGCTAAAAAGAGCAGCATCGGCATGCTTAGCACGTTGTTTGGTAGAAATCCACGTGCGCGTTCGGCGAAAAGCACCATTTGCATGCACATCTTGTGGTTTTGCAGAAAACTTCAATCTCGTCTACCAAAAGATGCATGTGCATGCTTAAAACGCGTTTTCGCACAAATCCGTGCGAGGGTGCTAAAAAGAGCAGCATCGGCATGCTTAGCACGTCGTTTGGTAGAAATCCACGTGCGCGTTCTGCCAAAAGCACCATTTGCATGCACATCTTGTGGTTTTGCAGAAAACTTCATCCGCGTCTACCAAAAGATGCATGTGCATGCTTAAAACGCGTTTTCGCACGAATCCGTGCGCGGGTGCTAAAAAGAGCAGCATCGGCATGCTTAGCACGTTGTTTGGTAGAAATCCACGTGCGCGTTCTGCGAAAAGCACCATTTGCATGCACATCTTGTGGTTTTGCAGAAAACTTCAATGTCGTCTATCAAAAGATGCATGTGCATGCTTAAAACGCGTTTTCGCACAAATCCGTGCGCGCGTGCTAAAAAGAGCAGCATCGGCAGGCTTAGCACGTTGTTTGGTGGAAATCCACGTGCGCGTTCTTCCACAAGCACTATTTGCATGCACATCTTGTGGTTTTGCAGAAAACTTCAATCTCGTCTACCAAAAGATGCATGTGCATGCATAAAACGCGTTTTCGCACGAATCCGTGCGCGGGTGCTAAAAAGAGCAGCATCGGCATGCTTAGCACGTTGTTTGGTAGAAATCCACGTGCGCATTCTGCGAAAAGCACCATTTGCATGCACATCTTGTGGTTTTGCAGAAAACTTCAATCTCGTCTGCCAAAAGATGCATGTGCATGCTTAAAACGCGTTTTCGCACGAATCCGTGCGCGGGTGCTAAAAAGAGCAGCATCGGCATGCTTAGCACGTTGTTTGGTAGAAATCCACGTGCGCGTTCTGCGAAAAGCACCTTTGCATGCACATCTTGTGGTTTTGCAGAAAACTTCAATCTCGTCTACCAAAAGATGCATGTGCATGCTTAAAACGCGTTTTCGCACAAATCCGTGCGAGGGTGCTAAAAAGAGCAGCATCGGCATGCTTAGCACGTCGTTTGGTAGAAATCCACGTGCGCGTTCTGCCAAAAGCACCATTTGCATGCACATCTTGTGGTTTTGCAGAAAACTTCATCCGCGTCTACCAAAAGATGCATGTGCATGCTTAAAACGCGTTTTCGCACGAATCCGTGCGCGGGTGCTAAAAAGAGCAGCATCGGCATGCTTAGCACGTTGTTTGGTAGAAATCCACGTGCGCGTTCTGCGAAAAGCACCATTTGCATGCACATCTTGTGGTTTTGCAGAAAACTTCAATGTCGTCTATCAAAAGATGCATGTGCATGCTTAAAACGCGTTTTCGCACAAATCCGTGCGCGCGTCCTAAAAAGAGCAGCATCGGCAGGCTTAGCACGTTGTTTGGTGGAAATCCACGTGCGCGTTCTTCCACAAGCACTATTTGCATGCACATCTTGTGGTTTTGCAGAAAACTTCAATCTCGTCTACCAAAAGATGCATGTGCATGCATAAAACGCGTTTTCGCACGAATCCGTGCGCGGGTGCTAAAAAGAGCAGCATCGGCATGCTTAGCACGTTGTTTGGTAGAAATCCACGTGCGCATTCTGCGAAAAGCACCATTTGCATGCACATCTTGTGGTTTTGCAGAAAACTTCAATCTCGTCTGCCAAAAGATGCATGTGCATGCTTAAAACGCGTTTTCGCACGAATCCGTGCGCGGGTGCTAAAAAGAGCAGCATCGGCATGCTTAGCACGTTGTTTGGTAGAAATCCACGTGCGCGTTCTGCGAAAAGCACCTTTGCATGCACATCTTGTGGTTTTGCAGAAAACTTCAATCTCGTCTACCAAAAGATGCATGTGCATGCTTAAAACGCGTTTTCGCACGAATCCGTGCGCGGGTGCTAAAAAGAGCAGCATCGGCATGCTTAGCACTTCGTTTGGTAGAAATCTACGTGCGCGTTCTGCCAAAAGCACCATTTGCATGCACATCTTGTGGTTTTGCAGAAAACTTCATCCGCGTCTACCAAAAGATGCATGTGCATGCTTAAAACGCGTTTTCGCACGAATCCGTGCGCGGGTGCTAAAAAGAGCAGCATAGGCATGCTTAGCACGTTGTTTGGTAGAAATCCACGTGCGCGTTCTGCCAAGAGCACCATTTGCATGCACATCTTGTGGTTTTGCAGAAAACTTCATCCGCGTCTACCAAAAGATGCATGTGCATGCTTAAAACGCGTTTTCGCACGAATCCGTGCGCGGGTGCTAAAAAGAGCAGCATCGGCATGCTTACCACGTTGTTTGGTAGAAATCCACGAGGGCGTTCTGCGAAAAGCACCATTGCATGCACATCTTGTGGTTTTGCAGAAAACTTCAATCTCGTCTACCAAAAGATGCATGTGCATGCTTAAAACGCGTTTTCGCACGAATCCGTGCGCGGGTACTAAAAAGAGCAGCATCGGCATGCTTAGCACGTTGTTTGGTAGAAATCCACGTGCGCGTTCTGCGAAAAGCACCATTTGCATGCACATCTTGTGGTTTTGCAGAAAACTTCAATCTCGTCTACCAAAAGATGCATGTGCATGCTTAAAACGCGTTTTCGCACAAATCCGTGCGCGGGTGCTAAAAAGAGCAGCATCGGCATGCTTAGCACGTCGTTTGGTAGAAATCCACGTGCGCGTTCTGCCAAGAGCACCATTTGCATGCACATCTTGTGGTTTTGCAGAAAACTTCATCCGCGTCTACCAAAAGATGCATGTGCATGCTTAAAACGCGTTTTCGCACAAATCCGTGCGCGGGTGCTAAAAAGAGCAGCATCGGCATGCTTAGCACGTCGTTTGGTAGAAATCCACGTGCGCGTTCTGCCAAGAGCACCATTTGCATGCACATCTTGTGGTTTTGCAGAAAACTTCATCCGCGTCTACCAAAAGGTGCATGTGCATGCTTAAAACGCGTTTTCGCATGAATCCGTGCGCGGGTGCTAAAAAGAGCAGCATCGGCATGCTTAGCACGTTGTTTGGTAGAAATCCACGTGCGCGTTCTGCGAAAAGCACCATTTGCATGCACATCTTGTGGTTTTGCAGAAAACTTCAATTTCGTCTACCAAAAGATGCATGTGCATGCTTAAAACGCGTTTTCGCACAAATCCGTGCGCGGGTGCTAAAAAGAGCAGCATCGGCATGCTTAGCACGTCGTTTGGTAGAAATGCACGTGCGCGTTCTGCCAAAAGCACCATTTGCATGCACATCTTGTGGTTTTGCAGGAAACTTCATCCGCGTCTACCAAAAGATGCATGTGCATGCTTAAAACGCGTTTTCGCACGATTCCGTTCGCGGGTGCTAAAAAGAGCAGCATCGGCATGCTTAGCACGTTGTTTGGTAGAAATCCACGTGCGCGTTCTGCGAAAAGCACCATTTGCATGCACATCTTGTGGTTTTGCAGAAAACTTCATCCGCGTCTACCAAAAGATGCATGTGCATGCTTAAAACGCGTTTTCGCACGATTCCGTGCGCGGGTGCTAAAAAGAGCAGCATCGGCATGCTTAGCACGTCGTTTGGTAGAAATCCACGAGCGCGTTCTGCCAAGAGCACCATTTGCATGCACATCTTGTGGTTTTGCAGAAAACTTCATCCGCGTCTACCAAAAGATGCATGTGCATGCTTAAAATGCGTTTTCGCACGAATCCGTGCGCGGGTGCTAAAAAGAGCAGCATCGGCATGCTTAGCACGTTGTTTGGTAGAAATCCACTTGCGCGTTCTGCGAAAAGCACCATTTGCATGCACATCTTGTGGTTTTGCAGAAAACTTCAATCTCGTCTACCAAAAGATGCATGTGCATGCTTAAAACGCGTTTTCGCACGAATCCGTGCGCGGGTGCTAAAAAGAGCAGCATCGGCATGCTTAGCACGTTGTTTGGTAGAAATCCACGTGCGCGTTCTGCGAAAAGCACCATTTGCATGCACATCTTGTGGTTTTGCAGAAAACTTCAATCTCGTCTACCAAAAGATGCATGTGCATGCTTAAAACGCGTTTTCGCACAAATCCGTGCGCGGGTGCTAAAAAGAGCAGCATCGGCATGCTTAGCACGTCGTTTGGTAGAAATCCACGTGCGCGTTCTGCCAAAAGCACCATTTGCATGCACATCTTGTGGTTTTGCAGAAAACTTCATCCGCGTCTACCAAAAGATGCATGTGCATGCTTAAAACGCGTTTTCGCACAAATCCGTGCGCGGGTGCTAAAAAGAGCAGCATCGGCATGCTTAGCACGTCGTTTGGTAGAAATCCACGTGCGCGTTCTGCCAAGAGCACCATTTGCATGCACATCTTGTGGTTTTGCAGAAAACTTCATCCGCGTCTACCAAAAGATGGATGTGCATGCTTAAAACGCGTTTTCGCACGAATCCGTGCGCGGGTGCTAAAAAGAGCAGCATCGGCATGCTTAGCACGTTGTTTGGTAGAAATCCACGTGCGCGTTCTGCGAAAAGCACCATTTGCATGCACATCTTGTGGTTTTGCAGAAAACTTCAATCTCATCTACCAAAAGATGCATGTGCATGCTTAAAACGCGTTTTCGCACGAATCCGTGCGCGGGTGCTAAAAAGAGCAGCATCGGCATGCTTAGCACGTTGTTTGGTAGAAATCCACGTGCGCGTTCTGCGAAAAGCACCATTTGCATGCACATCTTGTGGTTTTGCAGAAAACTTCAATCTCGTCTACCAAAAGATGCATGTGCATGCTTAAAACGCGTTTTCGCACAAATCCGTGCGCGGGTGCTAAAAAGAGCAGTATCGGCATGCTTAGCACGTCGTTTGGTAGAAATCCACGTGCGCGTTCTGCCAAGAGCACCATTTGCATGCACATCTTGTGGTTTTGCAGAAAACTTCATCCGCGTCTACCAAAAGATGCATGTGCATGCTTAAAACGCGTTTTCGCACGAATCCGTGCGCGGGTGCTAAAAAGAGCAGCATCGGCATGCTTAGCACGTTGTTTGGTAGAAATCCACGTGCGCGTTCGGCGAAAAGCACCATTTGCATGCACATCTTGTGGTTTTGCAGAAAACTTCAATCTCGTCTACCAAAAGATGCATGTGCATGCTTAAAACGCGTTTTCGCACGAATCCGTGCGCGGGTGCTAAAAAGAGCAGCATCGGCATGCTTAGCACGTTGTTTGGTAGAAATCCACATGCGCGTTCTGCGAAAAGCACCATTTGCGTGCACATCTTGTGGTTTTGCAGAATACTTCAATCTCGTCTACCAAAAGATGCATGTGCATGCTCAAAACGCGTTTTCGCACAAATCCGTGCGCGGGTGCTAAAAAGAGCAGCATCGGCATGCTTAGCACGTCGTTTGGTAGAAATCCACGTGCGCGTTCTGCCAAAAGCACCATTTGCATGCACATCTTGTGGTTTTGCAGAAAACTTCATCCGCGTCTACCAAAAGATGCATGTGCATGCTTAAAACACGTTTTCGCACAAATCCGTGCGCGGGTGCTAAAAAGAGCAGCATCGGCATGCTTAGCACGTTGTTTGGTAGAAATCCACGTGCGCGTTCTGCCACAAGCACCATTTGCATGCACATCTTGTGGTTTTGCAGAAAACTTCAATCTCGTCTACCAAAAGATGCATGTGCATGCATAAAACGCGTTTTCGCACGAATCCGTGCGCGGGTGCTAAAAACAGCAGCATCGGCATGCTTAGCACGTTGTTTGGTAGAAATGCACGTGCGCGTTCTGCGAAAAGCACCATTTGCATGCACATCTTGTGGTTTTGCAGAAAACTTCAATCTCGTCTACCAAAAGATGCATGTGCATGCTTAAAACGCGTTTTCGCACGAATCCGTGCGCGGGTGCTAAAAAGAGCAGCATCGGCATGCTTAGCACGTTGTTTGGTAGAAATCTACGTGCGCGTTCTGCGAAAAGCACCATTTGCATGCACATCTTGTGGTTTTGCAGAAAACTTCAATCTCGTCTACCAAAAGATGCATGTGCATGCTTAAAACGCGTTTTCGCACAAATCCGTGCGCGGGTGCTAAAAAGAGCAGCATCGGCATGCTTAGCACGTCGTTTGGTAGAAATCCACGTGCGCGTTCTGCCAAGAGCACCATTTGCATGCACATCTTGTGGTTTTGCAGAAAACTTCATCCGCGTCTACCAAAAGATGCATGTGCATGCTTAAAACGCGTTTTCGCACGAAGCCGTGCGCGGGTGCTAAAAAGAGCAGCATCGGCATGCTTAGCACGTTGTTTGGTAGAAATCCACGTGCGCGTTCTGAGAAAAGCACCATTTGCATGCACATCTTGTGGTTTTGCAGAAAACTTCATCCGCGTCTACCAAAAGATGCATGTGCATGCTTAAAGCGCGTTTTCGCACGAATCCGTGCGCGGGTGCTAAAAAGAGCAGCATCGGCATGCTTAGCACGTTGTTTGGTAGAAATCCACGTGCGCGTTCTGCGAAAAGCACCATTTGCATGCACATCTTGTGGTTTTGCAGAAAACTACAATCTCGTCTACCAAAAGATGCATGTGCATGCTTAAAACGCGTTTTCGCAGAAATCCGTGCGCGGGTGCTAAAAAGAGCAGCATCGGCATGCTTAGCACGTTGTTTGGTAGAAATCCACGTGCGCGTTCTGCCACAAGCACCATTTGCATGCACATCTTGTGGTTTTGCAGAAAAGTTCAATCTCGTCTACCAAAAGATGCATGTGCATGCATAAAACGCGTTTTCGCACGAATCCGTGCGCGGGTGCTAAAAAGAGCAGCATCGGCATGCTTAGCACGTTGTTTGGTAGAAATGCACGTGCGCGTTCTGCGAAAAGCACCATTTGCATGCACATCTTGTGGTTTTGCAGAAAACTTCAATCTCGTCTACCAAAAGATGCATGTGCATGCTTAAAACGCGTTTTCGCACGAATCCGTGCGCGGGTGCTAAAAAGAGCAGCATCGGCATGCTTAGCACGTTGTTTTGTAGAAATCCACGTGCGCGTTCTGCGAAAAGCACCATTTGCATGCACATCTTGTGGTTTTGCAGAAAACTTCAATCTCGTCTACCAAAAGATGCATGTGCATGCTTAAAACGCGTTTTCGCACAAATCCGTGCGCGGGTGCTAAAAAGAGCAGCATCGGCATGCTTAGCACGTCGTTTGGTAGAAATCCACGTGCGCGTTCTGCCAAGAGCACCATTTGCATGCACATCTTGTGGTTTTGCAGAAAACTTCATCCGCGTCTACCAAAAGATGCATGTGCATGCTTAAAACGCGTTTTCGCACGAAGCTGTGCGCGGGTGCTAAAGAGAGCAGCATCGGCATGCTTAGCACGTTGTTTGGTAGAAATCCACGTGCGCGTTCTGCCAAAAGCACCATTTGCATGCACATCTTGTGGTTTTGCAGAAAACTTCAATCTCGTCTACCAAAAGATGCATGTGCATGCTTAAAACGCGTTTTCGCACAAATCCGTGCGCGGGTGCTAAAAAGAGCAGCATCGGCATGCTTAGCACGTCGTTTGGTAGAAATCCACGTGCGCGTTCTGCCAAAAGCACCATTTGCATGCACATCTTGTGATTTTGCAGAAAACTTCATCCGCGTCTACCAAAAGATGCATGTGCATGCTTAAAACGCGTTTTCGCACAAATCCGTGCGCGGGTGCTAAAAAGAGCAGCATCGGCATGCTTAGCACGTCGTTTCGTAGAAATCCACGCGCGCGTTCTGCCAAGAGCACCATTTGCATGCACATCTTGTGGTTTTGCAGAAAACTTCATCCGCGTCTACCGAAAGATGCATGTGCATGCTTAAAACGCGTTTTCGCACGAATCCGTGCGCGGGTTCTAAAAAGAGCAGCATCGGCATGCTTAGCACGTCGTTTGGTAGAAATCCACGTGCGCGTTCTGCCAAGAGCACCATTTGCATGCACATCTTGTGGTTTTGCAGAAAACTTCATCCGCGTCTACCAAAAGATGCATGTGCATGCTTAAAACGCGTTTTCGCACAAATCCGTGCGCGGGTGCTAAAAAGAGCAGCATCGGCATGCTTAGCACTTCGTTTGGTAGAAATCCACGTGCGCGTTCTGCCAAGAGCACCATTTGCATGCACATCTTGTGGTTTTGCAGAAAACTTCATCCCCGTCTACCAAAAGATGCATGTGCATGCTTAAAACGCGTTTTCGCACGAAGCCGTGCGCGGGTGCTAAAAAGAGCAGCATCGGCATGCTTAGCACGTTGTTTGGTAGAAATCCACGTGCGCGTTCTGCCAAAAGCACCATTTGCATGCACATCTTGTGGTTTTGCAGAAAACTTCAATCTCGTCTACCAAAAGATGCATGTGCATGCTTAAAACGCGTTTTCGCACAAATCCGTGCGCGGGTGCTAAAAAGAGCAGCATCGGCATGCTTAGCACGTCGTTTGGTAGAAATCCACGTGCGCGTTCTGCCAAAAGCACCATTTGCATGCACATCTTGTGATTTTGCAGAAAACTTCATCCGCGTCTACCAAAAGATGCATGTGCATGCTTAAAACGCGTTTTCGCACAAATCCGTGCGCGGGTGCTAAAAAGAGCAGCATCGGCATGCTTAGCACGTCGTTTCGTAGAAATCCACGTGCGCGTTCTGCCAAGAGCACCATTTGCATGCACATCTTGTGGTTTTGCAGAAAACTTCATCCGCGTCTACCAAAAGATGCATGTGCATGCTTAAAACGCGTTTTCGCACGAATCCGTGCGCGGGTGCTAAAAAGAGCAGCATCGGCATGCTTAGCACGTCGTTTGGTAGAAATCCACGTGCGCGTTCTGCCAAGAGCACCATTTGCATGCACATCTTGTGGTTTTGCAGAAAACTTCATCCGCGTCTACCAAAAGATGCATGTGCATGCTTAAAACGCGTTTTCGCACGAATCCGTGCGCGGGTGCTAAAAAGAGCAGCATCGGCATGCTTAGCACGTTGTTTGGTAGAAATCCACGTGCGCGTTCTGCGAAAAGCACCATTTGCATGCACATCTTGTGGTTTCGCAGAAAACTTCAATCTCGTCTACCAAAAGATGCATGTGCATGCTTAAAACGCGTTTTCGCACGAATCCGTGCGCGGGTGCTAAAAAGAGCAGCATCGGCATGCTTAGCACGTTGTTTGGTAGAAATCCACGTGGGCGTTCTGCGAAAAGCACCATTTGCATGCACATCTTGTGGTTTTGCAGAAAACTTCAATCTCGTCTACCAAAAGATGCATGTGCATGCTTAAAACGCGTTTTCGCACGAATCCGTGCGCGGGTGCTAAAAAGAGCAGCATCGGCATGCTTAGCACGTTGTTTGGTAGAAATCCACGTGCGCGTTCTGCGAAAAGCACCATTTGCATGCACATCTTGTGGTTTTGCAGAAAACTTCAATCTCCTCTACCAAAAGATGCATGTGCATGCTTAAAACGCGTTTTCGCACGAATCCGTGCGCGGGTGCTAAAAAGAGCAGCATCGGCATGCTTAGCACGTCGTTTGGTAGAAATCCACGTGCGCGTTCTTCCAAAAGGACCATTTGCATGCACATCTTGTGGTTTTGCAGAAAACTTCAATCTCGTCTACCAAAAGATGCATGTGCATGCTTAAAACGCGTTTTCGCACGAATCCGTGCGCGGGTGCTAAAAAGAGCAGCATCGGCATGCTTAGCACGTCGTTTGGTAGAAATCCACGTGCGCGTTCTGCCAAAAGCACCATTTGCATGCACATCTTGTGATTTTGCAGAAAACTTCATCCGCGTCTACCAAAAGATGCATGTGCATGCTTAAAACGCGTTTTCGCACAAATCGGTGCGCGGGTGCTAAAAAGAGCAGCATCGGCATGCTTAGCACGTTGTTTGGTAGAAATCCACGTGCGCGTTCTGCGAAAAGCACCATTTGCATGCACATCTTGTGGTTTTGCAGAAAACTTCAATCTCGTCTACCAAAAGATGCATGTGCATGCTTAAAACGCGTTTTCGCACAAATCCGTGCGCGGGTGCTAAAAAGAGCAGCATCGGCATGCTTAGCACGTCGTTTGGTAGAAATCCACGTGCGCGTTCTGCCAAGAGCACCATTTGCATGCACATCTTGTGGTTTTGCAGAAAACTTCATCCGCGTCTACCAAAAGATGCATGTGCATGCTTAAAACGCGTTTTCGCACGAATCCGTGCGCGGGTGCTAAAAAGAGCAGCATCCGCATGCTTAGCACGTTGTTTGGTAGAAATCCACGTGCGCGTTCTGCGAAAAGCACCATTTGCATGCACATCTTGTGGTTTTGCAGAAAACTTCAATCTCGTCTACCAAAAGATGCATGTGCATGCTTAAAACGCGTTTTCGCACGAATCCGTGCGCGGGTGCTAAAAAGAGCAGCATCGGCATGCTTAGCACGTTGTTTGGTAGAAATCCACGTGCGCGTTCTGCGAAAAGCACAATTTGCATGCACATCTTGTGGTTTTGCAGAAAACTTCAATCTCGTCTACCAAAAGATGCATGTGCATGCTTAAAACGCGTTTTCGCACAAATCCGTGCGCGGGTGCTAAAAAGAGCAGCATCGGCATGCTTAGCACGTCGTTTTGTAGAAATCCACGTGCGCGTTCTGCCAAGAGCACCATTTGCATGCACATCTTGTGGTTTTGCAGAAAACTACATCCGCGTCTACCAAAAGATGCATGTGCATGCATAAAACGCGTTTTCGCACGAATCCGTGCGCGGGCGCTAAAAAGAGCAGCATCGGCATGCTTAGCACTTTGTTTGGTAGAAATGCACGTGCGCGTTCTACGAAAAGCACCATTTGCATGCACATCTTGTGGTTTTGCAGAAAACTTCAATCTCGTCTACCAAAAGATGCATGTGCATGCTTAAAACGCGTTTTCGCACGAATCCGTGCGCGGGTGCTAAAAAGAGCAGCATCGGCATGCTTAGCACGTTGTTTGGTAGAAATCCACGTGCGCGTTCTGCGAAAAGCACCATTTGCATGCACATCTTGTGGTTTTGCAGAAAACTTCAATCTCGTCTACCAAAAGATGCATGTGCATGCTTAAAACGCGTTTTCGCACGAATCCGTGCGCGGGTGCTAAAAAGAGCAGCATCGGCATGCTTAGCACGTCGTTTGGTAGAAATCCACGTGCGCGTTCTGCCAAAAGCACCATTTGCATGCACATCTTGTGGTTTTGCAGAAAACTTCATCCGCGTCTACCAAAAGATGCATGTGCATGCTTAAAACGCGTTTTCGCACGAATCCGTGCGCGGGTGCTAAAAAGAGCAACATCGGCATGCTTAGCACGTTGTTTGGTAGAAAGCCACGTGCGCGTTCTGCGAAAAGCACCATTTGCATGCACATCTTGTGGTTTTGCAGAAAACTTCAATCTCGTCTACCAAAAGATGCATGTGCATGCTTAAAACGCGTTTTCGCACGAATCCGTGCGCGGGTGCTAAAAAGAGCAGCATCGGCATGCTTAGCACGTTGTTTGGTAGAAATCCACGTGCGCGTTCTGCCAAGAGCACCATTTGGATGCACATCTTGTGGTTTTGCAGAAAACATCCGCGTCTACCAAAAGATGCATGTGCATGCTTAAAACGCGTTTTCGCACGAATCCGTGCGCGGGTGCTAAAAAGAGCAGCATCGGCATGCTTAGCACGTTGTTTGGTAGAAAGCCACGTGCGCGTTCTGCGAAAAGCACCATTTGCATGCACATCTTGTGGTTTTGCAGAATGTGCATGCTTAAAACGCGGTTTCGCACAAATCCGTGCGCGGGTGCTAAAAAAGAGCAGCATCGGCATGCTTACACGTTCTTACAACATACAAAACCATGACCCCCCCACGTTGTTTGGTAGAAATCCACGTGGGCGTTCTGCGAAAAGCACCATTTGCATGCACATCTTGTGGTTTTGCAGAAAACTTCAATCTCGTCTACCAAAAGATGCATGTGCATGCTTAAAACGCGTTTTCGCACGAATCCGTGCGCGGGTGCTAAAAAGAGCAGCATCGGCATGCTTAGCACGTTGTTTGGTAGAAATCCACGTGCGCGTTCTGCGAAAAGCACCATTTGCATGCACATCTTGTGGTTTTGCAGAAAACTTCAATCTCGTCTACCAAAAGATGCATGTGCATGCTTAAAACGCGTTTTCGCACGAAGCCGTGCGCGGGTGCTAAAAAGAGCAGCATCGGCATGCTTAGCACGTTGTTTGGTAGAAATCCACGTGCGCGTTCTGCCAAAAGCACCATTTGCATGCACATCTTGTGGTTTTGCAGAAAACTTCAATCTCGTCTACCAAAAGATGCATGTGCATGCTTAAAACGCGTTTTCGCACAAATCCGTGCGCGGGTGCTAAAAAGAGCAGCATCGGCATGCTTAGCACGTCGTTTGGTAGAAATCCACGTGCGCGTTCTGCGAAAAGCACCATTTGCATGCACATCTTGTGGTTTTGCAGAAAACTTCAATCTCGTCTACCAAAAGATGCATGTGCATGCTTAAAACGCGTTTTCGCACGAATCCGTGCGCGGGTGCTAAAAAGAGCAGCATCGGCATGCTTAGCACGTTGTTTGGTAGAAATCCACGTGCGCGTTCTGCGAAAAGCACCATTTGCATGCACATCTTGTGGTTTTGCAGAAAACTTCAATCTCGTCTACCAAAAGATGCATGTGCATGCATAAAACGCGTTTTCGCACGAATCCGTGCGCGGGTGCTAAAAAGAGCAGCATCGGCATGTTTAGCACGTTGTTTGGTAGAAATGCACGTGCGCGTTCTGCGAAAAGCACCATTTGCATGCACATCTTGTGGTTTCGCAGAAAACTTCAATCTCGTCTACCAAAAGATGCATGTGCATGCTTAAAACGCGTTTTCGCACGAATCCGTGCGCGGGTGCTAAAAAGAGCAGCATCGGCATGCTTAGCACGTTGTTTGGTAGAAATCCACGTGGGCGTTCTGCGAAAAGCACCATTTGCATGCACATCTTGTGGTTTTGCAGAAAACTTCAATCTCGTCTACCAAAAGATGCATGTGCATGCTTAAAACGCGTTTTCGCACGAATCCGTGCGCGGGTGCTAAAAAGAGCAGCATCGGCATGCTTAGCACGTTGTTTGGTAGAAATCCACGTGCGCGTTCTGCGAAAAGCACCATTTGCATGCACATCTTGTGGTTTTGCAGAAAACTTCAATCTCCTCTACCAAAAGATGCATGTGCATGCTTAAAACGCGTTTTCGCACGAATCCGTGCGCGGGTGCTAAAAAGAGCAGCATCGGCATGCTTAGCACGTCGTTTGGTAGAAATCCACGTGCGCGTTCTTCCAAAAGGACCATTTGCATGCACATCTTGTGGTTTTGCAGAAAACTTCAATCTCGTCTACCAAAAGATGCATGTGCATGCTTAAAACGCGTTTTCGCACGAATCCGTGCGCGGGTGCTAAAAAGAGCAGCATCGGCATGCTTAGCACGTCGTTTGGTAGAAATCCACGTGCGCGTTCTGCCAAAAGCACCATTTGCATGCACATCTTGTGATTTTGCAGAAAACTTCATCCGCGTCTACCAAAAGATGCATGTGCATGCTTAAAACGCGTTTTCGCACGAATCCGTGCGCGGGTGCTAAAAAGAGCAGCATCGGCATGCTTAGCACGTTGTTTGGTAGAAATCCACGTGCGCGTTCTGCGAAAAGCACCATTTGCATGCACATCTTGTGGTTTTGCAGAAAACTTCAATCTCGTCTACCAAAAGATGCATGTGCATGCTTAAAACGCGTTTTCGCACGAATCCGTGCGCGGGTGCTAAAAAGAGCAGCATCGGCATGCTTAGCACGTTGTTTGGTAGAAATCCACGTGCGCGTTCTGCGAAAAGCACCATTTGCATGCACATCTTGTGGTTTTGCAGAAAACTTCATCCGCGTCTACCAAAAGATGCATGTGCATGCATAAAACGCGTTTTCGCACGAATCCGTGCGCGGGCGCTAAAAAGAGCAGCAT
The DNA here is from genome assembly GCF_023375885.2 of Dermacentor andersoni. Lineage (NCBI taxonomy): Eukaryota > Metazoa > Arthropoda > Arachnida > Ixodida > Ixodidae > Dermacentor > Dermacentor andersoni. The sequence goes on from NW_027314808.1 coordinate 229,524, forward strand.
CGGCATGCTTAGCACGTTGTTTGGTAGAAATGCACGTGCGCGTTCTGCGAAAAGCACCATTTGCATGCACATCTTGTGGTTTTGCAGAAAACTTCAATCTCGTCTACCAAAAGATGCATGTGCATGCTTAAAACGCGTTTTCGCACGAATCCGTGCGCGGGTGCTAAAAAGAGCAGCATCGGCATGCTTAGCACGTTGTTTGGTAGAAATCCACGTGCGCGTTCTGCGAAAAGCACCATTTGCATGCACATATTGTGGTTTTGCAGAAAACTTCAATCTCGTCTACCAAAAGATGCATGTGCATGCTTAAAACGCGTTTTCGCACGAATCCGTGCGCGGGTGCTAAAAAGAGCAGCATCGGCATGCTTAGCACGTCGTTTGGTAGAAATCCACGTGCGCGTTCTGCCAAAAGCACCATTTGCATGCACATCTTGTGGTTTTGCAGAAAACTTCATCCGCGTCTACCAAAAGATGCATGTGCATGCTTAAAACGCGTTTTCGCACGAATCCGTGCGCGGGTGCTAAAAAGAGCAACATCGGCATGCTTAGCACGTTGTTTGGTAGAAAGCCACGTGCGCGTTCTGCGAAAAGCACCATTTGCATGCACATCTTGTGGTTTTGCAGAAAACTTCAATCTCGTCTACCAAAAGATGCATGTGCATGCTTAAAACGCGTTTTCGCACGAATCCGTGCGCGGGTGCTAAAAAGAGCAGCATCGGCATGCTTAGCACGTTGTTTGGTAGAAATCCACGTGCGCGTTCTGCCAAGAGCACCATTTGGATGCACATCTTGTGGTTTTGCAGAAAACATCCGCGTCTACCAAAAGATGCATGTGCATGCTTAAAACGCGTTTTCGCACGAATCCGTGCGCGGGTGCTAAAAAGAGCAGCATCGGCATGCTTAGCACGTTGTTTGGTAGAAAGCCACGTGCGCGTTCTGCGAAAAGCACCATTTGCATGCACATCTTGTGGTTTTGCAGAAAACTTTAATCTCGTCTACCAAAAGATGCATGTGCATGCTTAAAACGCGGTTTCGCACAAATCCGTGCGCGGGTGCTAAAAAGAGCAGCATCGGCATGCTTACCACGTTGTTTGGTAGAAATCCACGTGGGCGTTCTGCGAAAAGCACCATTTGCATGCACATCTTGTGGTTTTGCAGAAAACTTCAATCTCGTCTACCAAAAGATGCATGTGCATGCTTAAAACGCGTTTTCGCACGAATCCGTGCGCGGGTGCTAAAAAGAGCAGCATCGGCATGCTTAGCACGTTGTTTGGTAGAAATCCACGTGCGCGTTCTGCGAAAAGCACCATTTGCATGCACATCTTGTGGTTTTGCAGAAAACTTCAATCTCGTCTACCAAAAGATGCATGTGCATGCTTAAAACGCGTTTTCGCACGAAGCCGTGCGCGGGTGCTAAAAAGAGCAGCATCGGCATGCTTAGCACGTTGTTTGGTAGAAATCCACGTGCGCGTTCTGCCAAAAGCACCATTTGCATGCACATCTTGTGGTTTTGCAGAAAACTTCAATCTCGTCTACCAAAAGATGCATGTGCATGCTTAAAACGCGTTTTCGCACAAATCCGTGCGCGGGTGCTAAAAAGAGCAGCATCGGCATGCTTAGCACGTCGTTTGGTAGAAATCCACGTGCGCGTTCTGCGAAAAGCACCATTTGCATGCACATCTTGTGGTTTTGCAGAAAACTTCAATCTCGTCTACCAAAAGATGCATGTGCATGCTTAAAACGCGTTTTCGCACGAATCCGTGCGCGGGTGCTAAAAAGAGCAGCATCGGCATGCTTAGCACGTTGTTTGGTAGAAATCCACGTGCGCGTTCTGCGAAAAGCACCATTTGCATGCACATCTTGTGGTTTTGCAGAAAACTTCAATCTCGTCTACCAAAAGATGCATGTGCATGCATAAAACGCGTTTTCGCACGAATCCGTGCGCGGGTGCTAAAAAGAGCAGCATCGGCATGCTTAGCACGTTGTTTGGTAGAAATGCACGTGCGCGTTCTGCGAAAAGCACCATTTGCATGCACATCTTGTGGTTTTGCAGAAAACTTCAATCTCGTCTACCAAAAGATGCATGTGCATGCTTAAAACGCGTTTTCGCACGAATCCGTGCGCGGGTGCTAAAAAGAGCAGCATCGGCATGCTTAGCACGTCGTTTGGTAGAAATCCACGTGCGCGTTCTGCCAAAAGCACCATTTGCATGCACATCTTGTGATTTTGCAGAAAACTTCATCCGCGTCTACCAAAAGATGCATGTGCATGCTTAAAACGCGTTTTCGCACGAATCCGTGCGCGGGTGCTAAAAAGAGCAGCATCGGCATGCTTAGCACGTTGTTTGGTAGAAATCCACGTGCGCGTTCTGCGAAAAGCACCATTTGCATGCACATCTTGTGGTTTTGCAGAAAACTTCAATCTCGTCTACCAAAAGATGCATGTGCATGCTTAAAACGCGTTTTCGCACGAATCCGTGCGCGGGTGCTAAAAAGAGCAGCATCGGCATGCTTAGCACGTTGTTTGGTAGAAATCCACGTGCGCGTTCTGCGAAAAGCACCATTTGCATGCACATCTTGTGGTTTTGCAGAAAACTTCATCCGCGTCTACCAAAAGATGCATGTGCATGCATAAAACGCGTTTTCGCACGAATCCGTGCGCGGGCGCTAAAAAGAGCAGCATCGGCATGCTTAGCACGTTGTTTGGTAGAAATGCACGTGCGCGTTCTGCGAAAAGCACCATTTGCATGCACATCTTGTGGTTTTGCAGAAAACTTCAATCTCGTCTACCAAAAGATGCATGTGCATGCTTAAAACGCGTTTTCGCACGAATCCGTGCGCGGGTGCTAAAAAGAGCAGCATCGGCATGCTTAGCACGTTGTTTGGTAGAAATCCACGTGCGCGTTCTGCGAAAAGCACCATTTGCATGCACATATTGTGGTTTTGCAGAAAACTTCAATCTCGTCTACCAAAAGATGCATGTGCATGCTTAAAACGCGTTTTCGCACGAATCCGTGCGCGGGTGCTAAAAAGAGCAGCATCGGCATGCTTAGCACGTCGTTTGGTAGAAATCCACGTGCGCGTTCTGCCAAAAGCACCATTTGCATGCACATCTTGTGGTTTTGCAGAAAACTTCATCCGCGTCTACCAAAAGATGCATGTGCATGCTTAAAACGCGTTTTCGCACGAATCCGTGCGCGGGTGCTAAAAAGAGCAACATCGGCATGCTTAGCACGTTGTTTGGTAGAAAGCCACGTGCGCGTTCTGCGAAAAGCACCATTTGCATGCACATCTTGTGGTTTTGCAGAAAACTTCAATCTCGTCTACCAAAAGATGCATGTGCATGCTTAAAACGCGTTTTCGCACGAATCCGTGCGCGGGTGCTAAAAAGAGCAGCATCGGCATGCTTAGCACGTTGTTTGGTAGAAATCCACGTGCGCGTTCTGCCAAGAGCACCATTTGGATGCACATCTTGTGGTTTTGCAGAAAACATCCGCGTCTACCAAAAGATGCATGTGCATGCTTAAAACGCGTTTTCGCACGAATCCGTGCGCGGGTGCTAAAAAGAGCAGCATCGGCATGCTTAGCACGTTGTTTGGTAGAAAGCCACGTGCGCGTTCTGCGAAAAGCACCATTTGCATGCACATCTTGTGGTTTTGCAGAAAACTTTAATCTCGTCTACCAAAAGATGCATGTGCATGCTTAAAACGCGGTTTCGCACAAATCCGTGCGCGGGTGCTAAAAAGAGCAGCATCGGCATGCTTACCACGTTGTTTGGTAGAAATCCACGTGGGCGTTCTGCGAAAAGCACCATTTGCATGCACATCTTGTGGTTTTGCAGAAAACTTCAATCTCGTCTACCAAAAGATGCATGTGCATGCTTAAAACGCGTTTTCGCACGAATCCGTGCGCGGGTGCTAAAAAGAGCAGCATCGGCATGCTTAGCACGTTGTTTGGTAGAAATCCACGTGCGCGTTCTGCGAAAAGCACCATTTGCATGCACATCTTGTGGTTTTGCAGAAAACTTCAATCTCGTCTACCAAAAGATGCATGTGCATGCTTAAAACGCGTTTTCGCACGAAGCCGTGCGCGGGTGCTAAAAAGAGCAGCATCGGCATGCTTAGCACGTTGTTTGGTAGAAATCCACGTGCGCGTTCTGCCAAAAGCACCATTTGCATGCACATCTTGTGGTTTTGCAGAAAACTTCAATCTCGTCTACCAAAAGATGCATGTGCATGCTTAAAACGCGTTTTCGCACAAATCCGTGCGCGGGTGCTAAAAAGAGCAGCATCGGCATGCTTAGCACGTCGTTTGGTAGAAATCCACGTGCGCGTTCTGCGAAAAGCACCATTTGCATGCACATCTTGTGGTTTTGCAGAAAACTTCAATCTCGTCTACCAAAAGATGCATGTGCATGCTTAAAACGCGTTTTCGCACGAATCCGTGCGCGGGTGCTAAAAAGAGCAGCATCGGCATGCTTAGCACGTTGTTTGGTAGAAATCCACGTGCGCGTTCTGCGAAAAGCACCATTTGCATGCACATCTTGTGGTTTTGCAGAAAACTTCAATCTCGTCTACCAAAAGATGCATGTGCATGCATAAAACGCGTTTTCGCACGAATCCGTGCGCGGGTGCTAAAAAGAGCAGCATCGGCATGCTTAGCACGTTGTTTGGTAGAAATGCACGTGCGCGTTCTGCGAAAAGCACCATTTGCATGCACATCTTGTGGTTTTGCAGAAAACTTCAATCTCGTCTACCAAAAGATGCATGTGCATGCTTAAAACGCGTTTTCGCACGAATCCGTGCGCGGGTGCTAAAAAGAGCAGCATCGGCATGCTTAGCACGTTGTTTGGTAGAAATCGACGTGCGCGTTCTGCGAAAAGCACCATTTGCATGCACATCTTGTGGTTTTGCAGAAAACTTCAATCTCGTCTACCAAAAGATGCATGTGCATGCTTAAAACGCGTTTTCGCACGAATCCGTGCGCGGGTGCTAAAAAGAGCAGCATCGGCATGCTTAGCACGTCGTTTGGTAGAAATCCACGTGCGCGTTCTGCCAAAAGCACCATTTGCATGCACATCTTGTGGTTTTGCAGAAAACTTCATCCGCGTCTACCAAAAGATGCATGTGCATGCTTAAAACGCGTTTTCGCACGAATCCGTGCGCGGGTGCTAAAAAGAGCAGCATCGGCATGCTTAGCACGTTGTTTGGTAGAAATCCACGTGCGCGTTCTGCGAAAAGCACCATTTGCATGCACATCTTGTGGTTTCGCAGAAAACTTCAATCTCGTCTACCAAAAGATGCATGTGCATGCTTAAAACGCGTTTTCGCACAAATCCGTGCGCGGGTGCTAAAAAGAGCAGCATCGGCATGCTTAGCACGTCGTTTGGTAGAAATCCACGTGCGCGTTCTGCCAAGAGCACCATTTGCATGCACATCTTGTGGTTTTGCAGAAAACTTCATCCGCGTATACCAAAAGATGCATGTGCATGCTTAAAACGCGTTTTCGCACGAATCCGTGCGCGGGTGCTAAAAAGAGCAGCATCGGCATGCTTAGCACGTTGTTTGGTAGAAATCCACGTGCGCGTTCTGCGAAAAGCACCATTTGCATGCACATCTTGTGGTTTTGCAGAAAACTTCAATCTCGTCTACCAAAAGATGCATGTGCATGCTTAAAACGCGTTTTCGCACGAATCCGTGCGCGGGTGCTAAAAAGAGCAGCATCGGCATGCTTAGCACGTTGTTTGGTAGAAATCCACGTGCGCGTTCTGCGAAAAGCACCATTTGCATGCACATCTTGTGGTTTTGCAGAAAACTTCAATCTCGTCTACCAAAAGATGCATGTGCATGCTTAAAACGCCTTTTCGCACAAATCCTTGCGCGGGTGCTAAAAAGAGCAGCATCGGCATGCTTAGCACGTCGTTTGGTAGAAATCCACGTGCGCGTTCTGCCAAAAGCACCATTTGCATGCACATCTTGTGGTTTTGCAGAAAACTTCATCCGCGTCTACCAAAAGATGCATGTGCATGCTTAAAGCGCGTTTTCGCACGAATCCGTGCGCGGGTGCTAAAAAGAGCAGCATCGGCATGCTTAGCACGTTGTTTGGTAGAAATCTACGTGCGCGTTCTGCGAAAAGCACCATTTGCATGCACATCTTGTGGTTTTGCAGAAAACTTCAATCTCGTCTACCAAAAGATGCATGTGCATGGTTAAAACGCGTTTTCGCACAAATCCATGCGCGGGTGCTAAAAAGAGCAGCATCGGCATGCTTAGCACGTTGTTTGGTAGAAATCCACGTGCGCGTTCTGCCACAAGCACCATTTGCATGCACATCTTGTGGTTTTGCAGAAAACTTCAATCTCGTCTACCAAAAGATGCATGTGCATGCATAAAACGCGTTTTCGCACGAATCCGTGCGCGGGTGCTAAAAAGAGCAGCATCGGCATGCTTAGCACGTCGTTTGGTAGAAATCCACGTGCGCGTTCTGCCAAAAGCACCATTTGCATGCACATCTTGTGGTTTTGCAGAACACTTCATCCGCGTCTACCAAAAGATGCATGTGCATGCTTAAAACGCGTTTTCGCACGAATCCGTGCGCGGGTGCTAAAAAGAGCAGCATCGGCATGCTTAGCACGTTGTTTGGTAGAAAGCATCGTGCGCGTTCTGCGAAAAGCACCATTTGCATGCACATCTTGTGGTTTTGCAGAAAACTTCAATCTCGTCTACCAAAAGATGCATGTGCATGCTTAAAACGCGTTTTCGCACGAATCCATGCGCGGGTGCTAAAAAGAGCAGCATCGGCATGCTTAGCACGTTGTTTGGTAGAAATCCACGTGCGCGTTCTGCGAAAAGCACCATTTGCATGCACATCTTGTGGTTTTGCAGAAAACTTCAATCTCGTCTACCAAAAGATGCATGTGCATGCTTAAAACGCGTTTTCGCACAAATCCGTGCGCGGGTGCTAAAAAGAGCAGCATCGGCATGCTTAGCACGTTGTTTGGTAGAAATCCACGTGCGCGTTCTGCGAAAAGCACCATTTGCATGCACATCTTGTGGTTTTGCAGAAAACTTCAATCTCGTCTGCCAAAAGATGCATGTGCATGCTTAAAACGCCTTTTCGCACAAATCCGTGCGCGGGTGCTAAAAAGAGCAGCATCGGCATGCTTAGCACGTCGTTTGGTAGAAATCCACGTGCGCGTTCTGCCAAAAGCACCATTTGCATGCACATCTTGTGGTTTTGCAGAAAACTTCAATCTCGGCTACCAAAAGATGCATGTGCATGCATAAAACGCGTTTTCGCACGAATCCGTGCGCGGGTGCTAAAAAGAGCAGCATCGGCATGCTTAGCACGTTGTTTGGTAGAAATGCACGTGCGCGTTCTGCGAAAAGCACCATTTGCATGCACATCTTGTGGTTTTGCAGAAAACTTCAATCTCGTCTACCAAAAGATGCATGTGCATGCTTAAAACGCGTTTTCGCACAAATCCGTGCGCCGGTGCTAAAAAGAGCAGCATCGGCATGCTTAGCACGTCGTTTGGTAGAAATCCACGTGCGCGTTCTGCCAAGAGCACCATTTGCATGCACATCTTGTGGTGTTGCAGAAAACTTCATCCGCGTCTACCAAAAGATGCATGTGCATGCTTAAAACGCGTTTTCGCACGAATCCGTGCGCGGGTGCTAAAAAGAGCAGCATCGGCATGCTTAGCACGTCGTTTGGTAGAAATCCACGTGCGCGTTTTGCGAAAAGCACCATTTGCATGCACATCTTGTGGTTTTGCAGAAAACTTCAATCTCGTCTACCAAAAGATGCATGTGCATGCTTAAAACGCGTTTTCGCACGAAGCCGTGCGCGGGTGCTAAAAAGAGCAGCATCGGCATGCTTAGCACGTTGTTTGGTAGAAATCCACGTGCGCGTTCTGCCAAAAGCACCATTTGCATGCACATCTTGTGGTTTTGCAGAAAACTTCAATCTCGTCTACCAAAAGATGCATGTGCATGCTTAAAACGCGTTTGCGCACGAATCCGTGCGCGGGTGCTAAAAAGAGCAGCATCGGCATGCTTAACACGTCGTTTGGTAGAAATCCACGTGCGCGTTCTGCCAAAAGCACCATTTGCATGCACATCTTGTGGTTTTGCAGAAAACTTCAATCTCGTCTACCAAAAGATGCATGTGCATGCCTAAAACGCGTTTTCGCACAAATCCGTGCGCGGGTGCTAAAAAGAGCAGCATCGGCATGCTTAGCACGTTGTTTGGTAGAAATCCACGTGCGCGTTCTGCGAAAAGCACCATTTGCATGCACATCTTGTGGTTTTGCATAAAAATTCAATCTCGTCTACCAAAAGATGCATGTGCATGCTTAAAACGCCTTTTCGCTCAAATCCGTGCGCGGGTGCTAAAAAGAGCAGCATCGGCATGCTTAGCACGTCGTTTGGTAGAAATCCACGTGCGCGTTCTGCCAAAAGCACCATTTGCATGCACATCTTGTGGTTTTGCAGAAAACTTCATCCGCGTCTACCAAAAGATGCATGTGCATGCTTAAAGCGCGTTTTCGCACGAATCCGTGCGCGGGTGCTAAAAAGAGCAGCATCGGCATGCTTAGCACGTTGTTTGGTAGAAATCTACGTGCGCGTTCTGCGAAAAGCACCATTTGCATGCACATCTTGTGGTTTTGCAGAAAACTTCAATCTCGTCTACCAAAAGATGCATGTGCATGCTTAAAACGCGTTTTCGCACAAATCCGTGCGCGGGTGCTAAAAAGAGCAGCATCGGCATGCTTAGCACGTTGTTTGGTAGAAATCCACGTGCGCGTTCTGCCACAAGCACCATTTGCATGCACATCTTGTGGTTTTGCAGAAAACTTCAATCTCGGCTACCAAAAGATGCATGTGCATGCATAAAACGCGTTTTCGCACGAATCCGTGCGCGGGTGCTAAAAAGAGCAGCATCGGCATGCTTAGCACGTTGTTTGGTAGAAATGCACGTGCGCGTTCTGCGAAAAGCACCATTTGCATGCACATCTTGTGGTTTTGCAGAAAACTTCATCCGCGTCTACCAAAAGATGCATGTGCATGCTTAAAACGCGTTTTCGCACGAATCCGTGCGCGGGTGCTAAAAAGAGCAGCATCGGCATGCTTAGCACGTTGTTTGGTAGAAATCCACGTGCGCGTTCTGCGAAAAGCACCATTTGCATGCACATCTTGTGCTTTTGCAGAAAACTTCATCCGCGTCTACCAAAAGATGCATGTGCATGCTTAAAACGCGTTTTCGCACGAATCCGTGCGCGGGTGCTGAAAAGAGCAGCATCGGCATGCTTAGCACGTTGTTTGGTAGAAATCCACGTGCGCGTTCTGCGAAAAGCACCATTTGCATGCACATCTTGTGGTTTTGCAGAAAACTTCAATCTCGTCTACCAAAAGATGCATGTGCATGCTTAAAACGCGTTTTCGCACGAAGCCGTGCGCGGGTGCTAAAAAGAGCAGCATCGGCATGCTTAGCACGTTGTTTGGTAGAAATCCACGTGCGTGTTCTGCCAAAAGCACCATTTGCATGCACATCTTGTGGTTTTGCAGAAAACTTCAATCTCGTCTACCAAAAGATGCATGTGCATGCTTAAAACGCGTTTTCGCACAAATCCGTGGGCGGTGCTAAAAAGAGCAGCATCGGCATGCTTAGCACGTCGTTTGGTAGAAATCCACGTGCGCGTTCTGCCAAAAGCACCATTTGCATGCACATCTTGTGGTTTTGCAGAAAACTTCATCCGCGTCTACCAAAAGATGCATGTGCATGCTTAAAACGCGTTTTTGCACAAATCCGTGCGCGGGTGCTAAAAAGAGCAGCATCGGCATGCTTAGCACGTCGTTTGGTAGAAATCCACGTGCGCGTTCTGCCAAGAGCACCATTTGCATGCACATCTTGTGGTTTTGCAGAAAACTTCATCCGCGTCTACCAAAAGATGCATGTGCATGCTTAAAACGCGTTTTCGCACGAATCCGTGCGCGGGTGCTAAAAAGAGCAGCATCGGCATGCTTAGCAAGTTGTTTGGTAGAAATCCACGTGCGCGTTCTGCGACAAGCACCATTTGCATGCACATCTTGTGGTTTTGCAGAAAACTTCAATTTCGTCTACCAAAAGTTGCATGTGCATGCTTAAAACGCGTTTTCGCACAAATCCGTGCGCCGGTGCTAAAAAGAGCAGCATCGGCATGCTTAGCGCGTCGTTTGGTAGAAATCCACGTGCGCGTTCTGCCAAGAGCACCATTTGCATGCACATCTTGTGGTTTTGCAGAAAACTTCATCCGCGTCTACCAAAAGATGCATGTGCATGCTTAAAACGCGTTTTCGCACGAATCCGTGCGCGGGTGCTAAAAAGAGCAGCATCGGCATGCTTAGCACGTTGTTTGGTAGAAATCCACGTGCGCGTTCTGCGAAAAGCACCATTTGCATGCACATCTTGTGGTTTTGCAGAAAACTTCAATCTCCTCTACCAAAAGATGCATGTGCATGCTTAAAACGCGTTTTCGCACGAATCCGTGCGCGGGTGCTAAAAAGAGCAGCATCGGCATGCTTAGCACGTTGTTTGGTAGAAATCCACGTGCGCGTTCTGCGAAAAGCACCATTTGCATGCACATCTTGTGGTTTTGCAGAAAACTTCAATCTCGTCTACCAAAAGATGCATGTGCATGCTTAAAACGCGTTTTCGCACGAATCCGTGCGCGGGTGCTAAAAAGAGCAGCATCGGCATGCTTAGCCCGTTGTTTGGTAGAAATCCACGTGCGCGTTCTGCGAAAAGCACCATTTGCATGCACATCTTGTGGTTTTGCAGAAAACTTCATCCGCGTCTACCAAAAGATGCATGTGCATGCTTAAAACGCGTTTTCGCACAAATCCGTGCGCGGGTGCTAAAAAGAGCAGCATCGGCATGCTTAGCACGTCGTTTGGTAGAAATCCACGTGCGCGTTCTGCCAAGAGCACCATTTGCATGCACATCTTGTGGTTTTGCAGAAAACTTCAATTTCGTCTACCAAAAGATGCATGGGCATGCTTAAAACGCGTTTTCGCACAAATCCGTGCGCGGGTGCTAAAAAGAGCAGCATCGGCATGCTTAGCGCGTCGTTTGGTAGAAATCCACGTGCGCGTTCTGCCAAGAGCACCATTTGCATGCACATCTTGTGGTTTTGCAGAAAACTTCAATTTCGTCTACCAAAAGTTGCATGTGCATGCTTAAAACGCGTTTTCGCACAAATCCGTGCGCCGGTGCTAAAAAGAGCAGCATCGGCATGCTTAGCGCGTCGTTTGGTAGAAATCCACGTGCGCGTTCTGCCAAGAGCACCATTTGCATGCACATCTTGTGGTTTTGCAGAAAACTTCATCCGCGTCTACCAAAAGATGCATGTGCATGCTTAAAACGCGTTTTCGCACGAATCCATGCGCGGGTGCTAAAAAGAGCAGCATCGGCATGCTTAGCACGTTGTTTGGTAGAAATCCACGTGCGCGTTCTGCGAAAAGCACCATTTGCATGCACATCTTGTGGTTTTGCAGAAAACTTCAATCTCCTCTACCAAAAGATGCATGTGCATGCTTAAAACGCGTTTTCACACGAATCCGTGCGCGGGTGCTAAAAAGAGCAGCATCGGCATGCTTAGCACGTTGTTTGGTAGAAATCCACGTGCGCGTTCTGCGAAAAGCACCATTTGCATGCACATCTTGTGGTTTTGCAGAAAACTTCAATCTCGTCTACCAAAAGATGCATGTGCATGCTTAAAACGCGTTTTCGCACAAATCCGTGCGCGGGTGCTAAAAAGAGCAGCATCGGCATGCTTAGCACGTCGTTTGGTAGAAATCCACGTGCGCGTTCTGCCAAGAGCACCATTTGCATGCACATCTTGTGGTTTTGCAGAAAACTTCAATTTCGTCTACCAAAAGATGCATGGGCATGCTTAAAACGCGTTTTCGCACGAATCCGTGCGCGGGTGCTAAAAAGAGCAGCATCGGCATGCTTAGCACGTCGTTTGGTAGAAATCCACGTGCGCGTTCTGCCAAAAGCACCATTTGCATGCACATCTTGTGGTTTTGCAGAAAACTTCAATCTCCTCTACCAAAAGATGCATGTGCATGCTTAAAACGCGTTTTCGCACGAATCCGTGCGCGGGTGCTAAAAAGAGCAGCATCGGCATGCTTAGCACGTTGTTTGGTAGAAATCCACGTGCGCGTTCTGCGAAAAGCACCATTTGCATGCACATCTTGTGGTTTTGCAGAAAACTTCATCCGCGTCTACCAAAAGATGCATGTGCATGCTTAAAACGCGTTTTCGCACAAATCCGTGCGCGGGTGCTAAAAAGAGCAGCATCGGCATGCTTAGCACGTCGTTTGGTAGAAATCCACGTGCGCGTTCTGCCAAGAGCACCATTTGCATGCACATCTTGTGGTTTTGCAGAAAACTTCAATTTCGTCTACCAAAAGATGCATGGGCATGCTTAAAACGCGTTTTCGCACGAATCCGTGCGCGGGTGCTAAAAAGAGCAGCATCGGCATGCTTAGCACGTCGTTTGGTAGAAATCCACGTGCGCGTTCTGCCAAAAGCACCATTTGCATGCACATCTTGTGGTTTTGCAGAAAACTTCATCCGCGTCTACCAAAAGATGCATGTGCATGCTTAAAACGCGTTTTCGCACGAATCCGTGCGCGGGTGCTAAACAGAGCAGCATCGGCATGCTTAGCACGTCGTTTGGTAGAAATCTACGTGCGCGTTCTGCCAAGAGCACCATTCGCATGCACATCTTGTGGTTTTGCAGAAAACTTCATCCGCGTCTACCAAAAGATGCATGTGCATGCTTAAAACGCGTTTTCGCACGAATCCGTGCGCGGGTGCTAAACAGAGCAGCATCGGCATGCTTAGCACGTCGTTTGGTAGAAATCCACGTGCGCGTTCTGCCAAGAGCACCATTTGCATGCACATCTTGTGGTTTTGCAGAAAACTTCATCCGCGTCTACCAAAAGATGCATGTGCATGCTTAAAACGCGTTTTCGCACGAATCCGTGCGCGGGTGCTAAAAAGAGCAGCATCGGCATGCTTAGCACGTTGTTTGGTAGAAATCCACGTGCGCGTTCTGCGAAAAGCACCATTTGCAAGCACATCTTGTGGTTTTGCAGAAAACTTCAATCTCGTCTACCAAAAGATGCATGTGCATGCTTAAAACGCGTTTTCGCACAAATCCGTGCGGGGGTGCTAAAAAGAGCAGCATCGGCATGCTTAGCACGTTGTTTGGTAGAAATCCACGTGCGCGTTCTGCCACAAGCACCATTTGCATGCACATCTTGTGGTTTTGCAGAAAACTTCAATCTCGTCTACCAAAAGATGCATGTGCATGCTTAAAACGCGTTTTCGCACGAATCCGTGCGCGGGTGCTAAAAAGAGCAGCATCGGCATGCTTAGCATGTCGTTTGGTAGAAATCCACGTGCGCGTTCTGCCAAAAGCACCATTTGCATGCACATCCTGTGGTTTTGCAGAAAACTTCATCCGCGTCTACCAAAAGATGCATGTGCATGCTTAAAACGCGTTTTCGCACGAATCCGTGCGCGGGTGCTAAAAAGAGCAGCATCGGCATGCTTAGCACGTTGTTTGGTAGAAATCCACGTGCGCGTTCTGCGAAAAGCACCATTTGCATGCACATCTTGTGGTTTTGCAGAAAACTTCAATCTCGTCTACCAAAAGATGCATGTGCATGCTTAAAACGCGTTTTCGCACAAATCCGTGCGCGGGTGCTAAAAAGAGCAGCATCGGCATGCTTAGCACGTCGTTTGGTAGAAATCCACGTGCGCGTTCTGCCAAAAGCACCATTTGCATGCACATCTTGTGGTTTTGCAGAAAACTTCATCCGCGTCTACCAAAAGATGCATGTGCATGCTTAAAACACGTTTTCGCACGAATCCGTGCGCGGGTGCTAAAAAAGCAGCATCGGCATGCTTAGCATGTCGTTTGGTAGAAATCCACGTGCGCGTTCTGCCAAAAGCACCATTTGCATGCACATCCTGTGGTTTTGCAGAAAACTTCATCCCCGTCTACCAAAAGATGCATGTGCATGCTTAAAACGCGTTTTCGCACGAATCCGTGCGCGGGTGCTAAAAAGAGCAGCATCGGCATGCTTAGCACATTGTTTGGTAGAAATCCACGTGCGCGTTCTGCGAAAAGCACCATTTGCATGCACATCTTGTGGTTTTGCAGAAAACTTCAATCTCGTCTACGAAAAGATGCATGTGCATGCTTAAAACGCGTTTTCGCACAAATCCGTGCGCGGGTGCTAAAAAGAGCAGCATCGGCATGCTTAGCACGTCGTTTGGTAGAAATCCACGTGCGCGTTCTGCCAAAAGCACCATTTGCATGCACATCTTGTGGTTTTGCAGAAAACTTCATCCCCGTCTACCAAAAGATGCATGTGTATGCTTAAAACGCGTTTTCGCACGAATCCGTGCGCGGGTGCTAAAAAGAGCAGCATCGGCATGCTTAGCACGTTGTTTGGTAGAAATCCACGTGCGCGTTGTGCGAAAAGCACCATTTGCATGCACATCTTGTGGTTTTGCAGAAAACTTCAATCTCGTCTACCAAAAGATGCATGTGCATGCTTAAAACGCGTTTTCGCACAAATCCGTGCGCGGTTGCTAAAAAGAGCAGCATCGGCATGCTTAGCACGTTGTTTGGTAGAAATCCACGTGGGCGTTCTGCGAAAAGCACCATTTGCATGCACATCTTGTGGTTTTGCAGAAAACTTCAATCTCGTCTACCAAAAGATGCATGTGCATGCTTAAAACGCGTTTTCGCACGAATCCGTGCGCGGGTGCTAAAAAGAGCAGCATCGGCATGCTTAGCACGTTGTTTGGTAGAATTCCACGTGCGCGTTCTGCGAAAAGCACCATTTGCATGCACATCTTGTGGTTTTGCAGAAAACTTCAATCTCGTCTACCAAAAGATGCATGTGCATGCTTAAAACTCGTTTTCGCATGAATCCGTGCGCGGGTGCTAAAAAGAGCAGCATCGGCATGCTTAGCACGTTGTTTGGTAGAAATCCACGTGCGCGTTCTGCGAAAAGCACCATTTACATGCACATCTTGTGGTTTTGCAGAAAACTTCAATCTCGTCTACCAAAAGATGCATGTGCATGCTTAAAACGCGTTTTCGCACAAATCCGTGCGCGGGTGCTAAAAAGAGCAGCATCGGCATGCTTAGCACGTCGTTTGGTAGAAATCCACGTGCGCGCTCTGCCAAAAGCACCATTTGCATGCACATCTTGTGGTTTTGCAGAAAACTTCATCCGCGTCTACCAAAAGATGCATGTGCATGCTTAAAACGCGTTTTCGCACAAATCCGTGCGCGGGTGCTAAAAAGAGCAGCATCGGCATGCTTAGCACGTCGTTTGGTAGAAATCCACGTGCGCGTTCTGCCAAGAGCACCATTTGCATGCACATCTTGTGGTTTTGCAGAAAACTTCATCCGCGTCTACCAAAAGATGCATGTGCATGCTTAAAACGCGTTTTCGCACGAATCCGTGCGCGGGTGCTAAAAAGAGCAGCATCGGCATGCTTAGCACGTTGTTTGGTAGAAATCCACGTGCGCGTTCTGCGAAAAGCACCATTTGCATGCACATCTTGTGGTTTTGCAGAAAACTTCAATCTCGTCTACCAAAAGATGCATGTGCATGCTTAAAACGCGTTTTCGCACAAATCCGTGCGGGGGTGCTAAAAAGAGCAGCATCGGCATGCTTAGCACGTTGTTTGGTAGAAATCCACGTGCGCGTTCTGCCACAAGCACCATTTGCATGCACATCTTGTGGTTTTGCAGAAAACTTCAATCTCGTCTACCAAAAGATGCATGTGCATGCTTAAAACGCGTTTTCGCACGAATCCGTGCGCGGGTGCTAAAAAGAGCAGCATCGGCATGCTTAGCATGTCGTTTGGTAGAAATCCACGTGCGCCTTCTGCCAAAAGCACCATTTGCATGCACATCCTGTGGTTTTGCAGAAAACTTCATCCCCGTCTACCAAAAGATGCATGTGCATGCTTAAAACGCGTTTTCGCACGAATCCGTGCGCGGGTGCTAAAAAGAGCAGCATCGGCATGCTTAGCACGTTGTTTGGTAGAAATCCACGTGCGCGTTCTGCGAAAAGCACCATTTGCATGCACATCTTGTGGTTTTGCAGAAAACTTCAATCTCGTCTACGAAAAGATGCATGTGCATGCTTAAAACGCGTTTTCGCACAAATCCGCGCGCGGGTGCTAAAAAGAGCAGCATCGGCATGCTTAGCACGTCGTTTGGTAGAAATCCACGTGCGCGTTCTGCCAAAAGCACCATTTGCATGCACATCTTGTGGTTTTGCAGAAAACTTCATCCGCGTCTACCAAAAGATGCATGTGAATGCTTAAAACGCGTTTTCGCACGAATCCGTGCGCGGGTGCTAAAAAGAGCAGCATCGGCATGCTTAGCACGTTGTTTGGTAGAAATCCACGTGCGCGTTGTGCGAAAAGCACCATTTGCATGCACATCTTGTGGTTTTGCAGAAAACTTCAATCTCGTCTACCAAAAGATGCATGTGCATGCTTAAAACGCGTTTTCGCACAAATCCGTGCGCGGGTGCTAAAAAGAGCAGCATCGGCATGCTTAGCACGTTGTTTGGTAGAAATCCACGTGGGCGTTCTGCGAAAAGCACCATTTGCATGCACATCTTGTGGTTTTGCAGAAAACTTCAATCTCGTCTACCAAAAGATGCATGTGCATGCTTAAAACGCGTTTCCGCACGAATCCGTGCGCGGGTGCTAAAAAGAGCAGCATCGGCATGCTTAGCACGTTGTTTGGTAGAAATCCACGTGCGCGTTCTGCGAAAAGCACCATTTGCATGCACATCTTGTGGTTTTGCAGAAAACTTCAATCTCGTCTACCAAAAGATGCATGTGCATGCTTAAAACTCGTTTTCGCACGAATCCGTGCGCGGGTGCTAAAAAGAGCAGCATCGGCATGCTTAGCACGTTGTTTGGTAGAAATCCACGTGCGCGTTCTGCGAAAAGCACCATTTACATGCACATCTTGTGGTTTTGCAGAAAACTTCAATCTCGTCTACCAAAAGATGCATGTGCATGCTTAAAACGCGTTTTCGCACAAATCCGTGCGCGGGTGCTAAAAAGAGCAGCATCGGCATGCTTAGCACGTCGTTTGGTAGAAATCCACGTGCGCGTTCTGCCAAAAGCACCATTTGCATGCACATCTTGTGGTTTTGCAGAAAACTTCATCCGCGTCTACCAAAAGATGCATGTGCATGCTTAAAACGAGTTTTCGCACAAATCCGTGCGCGGGTGCTAAAAAGAGCAGCATCGGCATGCTTAGCACGTCGTTTGGTAGAAATCCACGTGCGCGTTCTGCCAAGAGCACCATTTGCATGCACATCTTGTGGTTTTGCAGAAAACTTCATCCGCGTCTACCAAAAGATGCATGTGCCTGCTTAAAACGCGTTTTCGCACGAATCCGTGCGCGGGTGCTAAAAAGAGCAGCATCGGCATGCTTAGCACGTTGTTTGGTAGAAATCCACGTGCGCGTTCTGCGAAAAGCACCATTTGCATGCACATCTTGTGGTTTTCCAGAAAACTTCAATCTCGTCTACCAAAAGATGCATGTGCATGCTTAAAACGCGTTTTCGCACAAATCCGTGCGCGGGTGCTAAAAAGAGCAGCATCGGCATGCTTAGCACGTCGTTTGGTAGAAATCCACGTGCGCGTTCTGCCAAAAGCACCATTTGCATGCACATCTTGTGGTTTTGCAGAAAACTTCATCCGCGTCTACCAAAAGATGCATGTGCATGCTTAAAACGCGTTTTCGCACGAATCCGTGCGCGGGTGCTAAAAAGAGCAGCATCGGCATGCTTAGCACGTTGTTTGGTAGAAATCCACGTGCGCGTTCTGCGAAAAGCACCATTTGCATGCACATCTTGTGGTTTTGCAGAAAACTTCAATCTCGTCTACCAAAAGATGCATGTGCATGCTTAAAACGCGTTTTCGCACAAATCCGTGCGCGGGTGCTAAAAAGAGCAGCATCGGCATGCTTAGCACGTCGTTTGGTAGAAATCCACGTGCGCGTTCTGCCAAAAGCACCATTTGCATGCACATCTTGTGGTTTTGCAGAAAACTTCATCCGCGTCTACCAAAAGATGCATGTGCATGCTTAAAACGCGTTTTCGCACAAATCCGTGCGCGGGTGCTAAAAAGAGCAGCATCGGCATGCTTAGCACGTCGTTTGGTAGAAATCCACGTGCGCGTTCTGCCAAGAGCACCATTTGCATGCACATCTTGTGGTTTTGCAGAAAACTTCATCCGCGTCTACCAAAAGATGCATGTGCATGCTTAAAACGCGTTTTCGCACGAATCCGTGCGCGGGTGCTAAAAAGAGCAGCATCGGCATGCTTAGCACGTTGTTTGGTAGAAATCCACGTGCGCGTTCTGCGAAAAGCACCATTTGCATGCACATCTTGTGGTTTTGCAGAAAACTTCAATCTCGTCTACAAAAGATGCATGTGCATGCTTAAAACGCGTTTTCGCACAAATCCGTGCGGGGGTGCTAAAAAGAGCAGCATCGGCATGCTTAGCACGTTGTTTGGTAGAAATCCACGTGCGCGTTCTGCCACAAGCACCATTTGCATGCACATCTTGTGGTTTTGCAGAAAACTTCAATCTCGTCTACCAAAAGATGCATGTGCATGCTTAAAACGCGTTTTCGCACGAATCCGTGCGCGGGTGCTTAAAAAGAGCAGCATCGGCATGCTTAGCATGTCGTTTGGTAGAAATCCACGTGCGCGTTCTGCCAAAAGCACAATTTGCATGCACATCTGTGGTTTTGCAGAAAACTTCATCCCCGTCTACCAAAAGATGCATGGTGCATGCTTAAAACGCGTTTTCGCACGAATCCGTGCGCGGGTGCTAAAAAGAGCAGCATCGGCATGCTTAGCACGTTGTTTGGTAGAAATCCACGTGCGCGGTTCTGCGAAAAGCACCATTTGCATGCACATCTTGTGGTTTTGCAGAAAACTTCAATCTCGTCTACGAAAAGATGCATGTGCATGCTTAAAACGCGTTTTCGCACAAATCCGTGCGCGGGTGCTAAAAAGAGCAGCATCGGCATGCTTAGCACGTCGTTTGGTAGAAATCCACGTGCGCGTTCTGCCAAAAGCACCATTTGCATGCACATCTTGTGGTTTTGCAGAAAACTTCATCCGCGTCTACCAAAAGATGCATGTGCATGCTTAAAACGCGTTTTCGCACGAATCCGTGCGCGGGCGCTAAAAAGAGCAGCATCGGCATGCTTAGCACGTTGTTTGGTAGAAATCCACGTGCGCGTTGTGCGAAAAGCACCATTTGCATGCACATCACACACGCGAGACAGATACTTCAATCTCGTCTACCAAAAGATGCATGTGCATGCTTAAAACGCGTTTTCGCACAAATCCGTGCGCGGGTGCTAAAAAGAGCAGCATCGGCATGCTTAGCACGTTGTTTGGTAGAAATCCACGTGGGCGTTCTGCGAAAAGCACCATTTGCATGCACATCTTGTGGTTTTGCAGAAAACTTCAATCTCGTCTACCAAAAGATGCATGTGCATGCTTAAAACGCGTTTTCGCACGAATCCGTGCGCGGGTGCTAAAAAGAGGAGCATCGGCATGCTTAGCACGTTGTTTGGTAGAAATCCACGTGCGCGTTCTGCGAAAAGCACCATTTGCATGCACATCTTGTGGTTTTGCAGAAAACTTCAATCTCGTCTACCAAAAGATGCATGTGCATGCTTAAAACTCGTTTTCGCACGAATCCGTGCGCGGGTGCTAAAAAGAGCAGCATCGGCATGCTTAGCACGTTGTTTGGTAGAAATCCACGTGCGCGTTCTGCGAAAAGCACCATTTACATGCACATCTTGTGGTTTTGCAGAAAACTTCAATCTCGTCTACCAAAAGATGCATGTGCATGCTTAAAACGCGTTTTCGCACAAATCCGTGCGCGGGTGCTAAAAAGAGCAGCATCGGCATGCTTAGCACGTCGTTTGGTAGAAATCCACGTGCGCGTTCTGCCAAAAGCACCATTTGCATGCACATCTTGTGGTTTTGCAGAAAACTTCATCCGCGTCTACCAAAAGATGCATGTGCATGCTTAAAACGCGTTTTCGCACAAATCCGTGCGCGGGTGCTAAAAAGAGCAGCATCGGCATGCTTAGCACGTCGTTTGGTAGAAATCCACGTGCGCGTTCTGCCAAGAGCACCATTTGCATGCACATCTTGTGGTTTTGCAGAAAACTTCATCCGCGTCTACCAAAAGATGCATGTGCCTGCTTAAAACGCGTTTTCGCACGAATCCGTGCGCGGGTGCTAAAAAGAGCAGCATCGGCATGCTTAGCACGTTGTTTGGTAGAAATCCACGTGCGCGTTCTGCGAAAAGCACCATTTGCATGCACATCTTGTGGTTTTGCAGAAAACTTCAATCTCGTCTACCAAAAGATGCATGTGCGTGCTTAAAACGCGTTTTCGCACAAATCCGTGCGCGGGTGCTAAAAAGAGCAGCATCGGCATGCTTAGCACGTCGTTTGGTAGAAATCCACGTGCGCGTTCTGCCAAAAGCACCATTTGCATGCACATCTTGTGGTTTTGCAGAAAACTTCATCCGCGTCTACCAAAAGATGCATGTGCATGCTTAAAACGCGTTTTCGCACGAATCCGTGCGCGGGTGCTAAAAAGAGCAGCATCGGCATGCTTAGCACGTTGTTTGGTAGAAATCCACGTGCGCGTTCTGCGAAAAGCACCATTTGCATGCACATCTTGTGGTTTTGCAGAAAACTTCAATCTCGTCTACCAAAAGATGCATGTGCATGCTTAAAACGCGTTTTCGCACGAATCCGTGCGCGGGCGCTAAAAAGAGCAGCATCGGCATGCTTAGCACGTTGTTTGGTAGAAATCCAGTGCGCGTTCTGCGAAAAGCGCCATTTGCATGCACATCTTGTGGTTTTGCAGAAAACTTCATCCGCGTCTACCAAAAGATGCATGTGCATGCTTTAAAACGCGTTTTCGCACAAATCCGTGCGCGGGTGCTAAAAAGAGCAGCATCGGCATGCTTAGCACGTCGTTTGGTAGAAATCCACGTGCGCGTTCTGCCAAGAGCACCATTTGCATGCACATCTTGTGGTTTTGCAGAAAACTTCATCCGCGTCTACCAAAAGATGCATGTGCATGCTTAAAACGCGTTTTCGCACGAATCCGTGCGCGGGTGCTAAAAAGAGCAGCATCGGCATGCTTAGCACGTCGTTTGGTAGAAATCCACGTGCGCGTTCTGCCAAAAGCACCATTTGCATGCACATCTTGTGGTTTTGCAGAAAACTTCATCCGCGTCTACCAAAAGATGCATGTGCATGCTTAAAACGCGTTTTCGCACGAATCCGTGCGCGGGTGCTAAAAAGAGCAGCATCGGCATGCTTAGCACGTTGTTTGGTAGAAATCCACGTGCGCGTTCTGCGAAAAGCACCATTTGCATGCACATCTTGTGGTTTTGCAGAAAACTTAAATCTCGTCTACCAAAAGATGCATGTGCATGCTTAAAACGCGTTTTCGCACGAATCCGTGCGCGGGTGCTAAAAAGAGCAGCATCGGCATGCTTAGCACGTTGTTTGGTAGAAATCCACGTGCGCGTTCTGCGAAAAGCACCATTTGCATGCACATATTGTGGTTTTGCAGAAAACTTCAATCTCCTCTACCAAAAGATGCATGTACATGCTTAAAACGCGTTTTCGCACGAATCCGTGCGCGGGTGCTTAAAAGAGCAGCATCGGCATGCTTAGCACGTTGTTTGGTAGAAATCCACGTGGGCGTTCTGCGAAAAGCACCATTAGCATGCACATCTTGTGGTTTTGCAGAAAACTTCAATCTCGTCTACCAAAAGATGCATGTGCATGCTTAAAACGCGTTTTCGCACGAATCCGTGCGCGGGTGCTAAAAAGAGCAGCATCGGCATGCTTAGCACGTTGTTTGGTAGAAATCCACGTGCGCGTTCTGCCAAAAGCACCATTTGCATGCACATCTTTTGGTTTTGCAGAAAACTTCAATCTCGTCTACCAAAAGATGCATGTGCATGCTTAAAACGCGTTTTCGCACAAATCCGTGCGCGGGTGCTAAAAAGAGCAGCATCGGCATGCTTAGCACGTCGTTTGGTAGAAATCCACGTGCGCGTTCTGCCAAAAGCACCATTTCCATGCGCATCTTGTGGTTTTGCAGAAAACGTCATCCGCGTCTACCAAAAGATGCATGTGCATGCTTAGAACGCGTTTTCGCACAAATCCTTGCGCGGGTGCTAAAAAGAGCAGCATCGGCATGCTTAGCACGTCGTTTGGTAGAAATCCACGTGCGCGTTCTGCCAAGAGCACCATTTGCATGCACATCTTGTGGTTTTGCAGAAAACTTCATTCGCGTCTACCAAAAGATGCATGTGCATGCTTAAAACGCGTTTTCGCACGAATCCGTGCGCGGGTGCTAAAAAGAGCAGCATGGGCATGCTTAGCACGTTGTTTGGTAGAAATCCACGTGGGCGTTCTGCGAAAAGCACCATTTGCATGCACATCTTGTGGTTTTGCAGAAAACTTCAATCTCGTCTACCAAAAGATGCATGTGCATGCTTAAAACGCGTTTTCGCACGAATCCGTGCGCGGGTGCTAAAAAGAGCAGCATCGGCATGCTTAGCACGTTGTTTGGTAGAAATCCACGTGCGCGTTCTGCGAAAAGCACCATTTGCATGCACATCTTGTGGTTTTGCAGAAAACTTCAATCTCCTCTACCAAAAGATGCATGTGCATGCTTAAAACGCGTTTTAGCACGAATCCGTGCGCGGGTGCTAAAAAGAGCAGCATCAGCATGCTTAGCACGTTGTTTGGTAGAAATCCACGTGCGCGTTCTGCGAAAAGCACCATTTGCATGCACATCTTGTGGTTTTGCAGAAAACTTCAATCTCGTCTACCAAAAGATGCATGTGCATGCTTAAAACGCGTTTTCGCACAAATCCGTGCGCGGGTGCTAAAAAGAGCAGCATCGGCATGCTTAGCACGTCGTTTGGTAGAAATCCACGTGCGCGTTCTGCCAAAAGCACCATTTGCATGCACATCTTGTGGTTTTGGAGAAAACTTCATCCGCGTCTACCAAAAGATGCATGTGCATGCTTAAAGCGCGTTTTCGCACGAATCCGTGCGCGGGTGCTAAAAAGAGCAGCATCGGCATGCTTAGCACGTTCTTTGGTAGAAATCCACGTGCGCGTTCTGCGAAAAGCACCATTTGCATGCACATCTTGTGGTTTTGCAGAAAACTTGAATCTCGTCTACCAAAAGATGCATGTGCATGCTTAAAACGCGTTTTCGCACAAATCCGTGCGCGGGTGCTAAAAAGAGCAGCATCGGCATGCTTAGCACGTTGTTTGGTAGAAATCCACGTGCGCCTTCTGCCACAAGCACCATTTGCATGCACATCTTGTGGTTTTGCAGAAAACTTCAATCTCGTCTACCAAAAGATGCATGTGCATGCATAAAACGCGTTTTCGCACGAATCCGTGCGCGGGTGCTAAAAAGAGCAGCATCGGCATGCTTAGCACGTTGTTTGGTAGAAATGCACGTGCGCGTTCTGCGAAAAGCACCATTTGCATGCACATGTTGTGGTTTTGCAGAAAACTTCAATCTCGTCTACCAAAAGATGCATGTGCATGCTTAAAACGCGTTTTCGCACGAATCCGTGCGCGGGTGCTAAAAAGAGCAGCATCGGCATGCTTAGCACGTTGTTTGGTAGAAATCCACGTGCGCGTTCTGCGAAAAGCACCATTTGCATGCACATCTTGTGGTTTTGCAGAAAACTTCAATCTCGTCTACCAAAAGATGCATGTGCATGCTTAAAACGCGTTTTCGCACGAATCCGTGCGCGGGTGCTAAAAAGAGCAGCATCGGCATGCTTAGCACGTTGTTTGGTAGAAATCCACGTGCGCGTTCTGCGAAAAGCACCATTTGCATGCACATCTTGTGGTTTTGCAGAAAACTTCAATCTCCTCTACCAAAAGATGCATGTGCATGCTTAAAACGCGTTTTCGCACGAATCCGTGCGCGGGTGCTAAAAAGAGCAGCATCGGCATGCTTAGCACGTTGTTTGGTAGAAATCCACGTGCGCGTTCTGCGAAAAGCACCATTTGCATGCACATCTTGTGGTTTTGCAGAAAACTTCAATCTCGTCTACCAAAAGATGCATGTGCATGCTTAAAACGCGTTTTCGCACAAATCCGTGCGCGGGTGCTAAAAAGAGCAGCATCGGCATGCTTAGCACGTCGTTTGGTAGAAATCCACGTGCGCGTTCTGCCAAGAGCACCATTTGCATGCACATCTTGTGGTTTTGCAGAAAACTTCATCCGCGTCTACCAAAAGATGCATGTGCATGCTTAAAACGCGTTTTCGCACGAATCCGTGCGCGGGTGCTAAAAAGAGCAGCATCGGCATGCTTAGCACGTTGTTTGGTAGAAATCCACGTGCGCATTCTGCGAAAAGCACCATTTGCATGCACATCTTGTGGTTTTGCAGAAAACTTCATCCGCGTCTACCAAAAGATGCATGTGCATGCTTAAAACGCGTTTTCGCACGAATCCGTGCGCGGGTGCTAAAAAGAGCAGCATCGGCATGCTTAGCACGTTGTTTGGTAGAAATCCACGTGCGCGTTCTGCGAGAAGCACCATTTGCATGCACATCTTGTGGTTTTGCAGAAAACTTCAATCTCGTCTACCAAAAGATGCATGTGCATGCTTAAAACGCGTTTTCGCACAAATCCGTGCGCGGGTGCTAAAAAGAGCAGCATCGGCATGCTTAGCACGTTGTTTGGTAGAAATCCACGTGCGCGTTCTGCCACAAGCACCATTTGCATGCACATCTTGTGGTTTTGCAGAAAACTTCAATCTCGTCTACCAAAAGATGCATATGCATGCTTAAAACGCGTTTTCGCACGAATCCGTGCGCGGGTGCTAAAAAGAGCAGCATCGGTATGCTTAGCACGTCGTTTGCTAGAAATCCACGTGCGCGTTCTGCCAAAAGCACCATTTGCATGCACATCCTGTGGTTTTGCAGAAAACTTCATCCGCGTCTATCAAAAGATGCATGTGCATGCTTAAAACACGTTTTCGCACAAATCCGTGCGCGGGTGCTAAAAAGAGCAGCATCGGCATGCTTAGCACGTTGTTTGGTAGAAATCCACGTGGGCGTTCTGCGAAAAGCACCATTTGCATGCACGTCTTGTGGTTTTGCAGAAAACTTCAATTTCGTCTACCAAAAGATGCATGTGCATGCTTAAAACGCGTTTTCGCACGAATCCGTGCGCGGGTGCTAAAAAGAGCAGCATCGGCATGCTTAGCACGTTGTTTGGTAGAAATCCACGTGCGCGTTCTGCGAAAAGCACCATTTGCATGCACATCTTGTGGTTTTGCAGAAAACTTCAATCTCGTCTACCAAAAGATGCATGTGCATGCTTAAAACGCGTTTTCGCACGAATCCGTGCGCGGGTGCTAAAAAGAGCAGCATCGGCATGCTTAGCACGTTGTTTGGTAGAAATCCACGTGCGCGTTCTGCGAAAAGCACCATTTGCATGCACATCTTGTGGTTTTGCAGAAAACTTCAATTTCGTCTACCAAAAGATGCATGTGCATGCTTAAAACGCGTTTTCGCACAAATCCGTGCGCCGGTGCTAAAAAGAGCAGCATCGGCATGGTTAGCACGTCGTTTGGTAGAAATCCACGTGCGCGTTCTGCCAAGAGCACCATTTGCATGCACATCTTGTGGTTTTGCAGAAAACTTCATCCGCGTCTACCAAAAGATGCATGTGCATGCTTAAAACGCGTTTTCGCACAAATCCGTGCGCGGGTGCTAAAAAGAGCAGCATCGGCATGCTTAGCACGTTGTTTGGTAGAAATCCACGTGCGCGTTCTGCCACAAGCACCATTTGCATGCACATCTTGTGGTTTTGCAGAAAACTTCAATCTCGTCTACCAAAAGATGCATGTGCATGCATAAAACGCGTTTTCGCACGAATCCGTGCGCGGGTGCTAAAAAGAGCAGCATCGGCATGCTTAGCACGTTGTTTGGTAGAAATGCACGTGCGCGTTCTGCGAAAAGCACCATTTGCATGCACATCTTGTGGTTTTGCAGAAAACTTCAATCTCGTCTACCAAAAGATGCATGTGCATGCTTAAAACGCGTTTTCGCAGGAATCCGTGCGCGGGTGCTAAAAAGAGCAGCATCGGCATGCTTAGCACGTTGTTTGGTAGAAATCTACGTGCGCGTTCTGCGAAAAGCACCATTTGCATGCACATCTTGTGGTTTTGCAGAAAACTTCAATCTCGTCTACCAAAAGATGCATGTGCATGCTTAAAACGCGTTTTCGCACAAATCCGTGCGCGGGTGCTAAAAAGAGCAGCATCGGCATGCTTAGCACGTCGTTTGGTAGAAATCCACGTGCGCGTTCTGCCAAAAGCACCATTTGCATGCACATCTTGTGGTTTTGCAGAAAACTTCATCCGCGTCTACCAAAAGATGCATGTGCATGCTTAAAACGCGTTTTCGCACAAATCCGTGCGCGGGTGCTAAAAAGAGCAGCATCGGCATGCTTAGCACGTCGTTTGGTAGAAATCCACGTGCGCGTTCTGCCAAGAGCACCATTTGCATGCACATCTTGTGGTTTTGCAGAAAACTTCATCCGCGTCCACCAAAAGATGCATGTGCATGCTTAAAACGCGTTTTCGCACAAATCCGTGCGCGGGTGCTAAAAAGAGCAGCATCGGCATGCTTAGCACGTCGTTTGGTAGAAATCCACGTGCGCGTTCTGCCAAAAGCACCATTTGCATGCACATCTTGTGGTTTTGCAGAAAACTTCATCCGCGTCTACCAAAAGATGCATGTGCATGCTTAAAACGCGTTTTCGCACAAATCCGTGCGCGGGTGCTAAAAAGAGCAGCATCGGCATGCTTAGCACGTCGTTTGGTAGAAATCCACGTGCGCGTTCTGCCAAGAGCACCATTTGCATGCACATCTTGTGGTTTTGCAGAAAACTTCATCCGCGTCTACCAAAAGATGCATGTGCATGCTTAAAACGCGTTTTCGCACGAATCCGTGTGCGGGTGCTAAAAAGAGCAGCATCGGCATGCTTAGCACGTCGTTTGGTAGAAATCCACGTGCGCGTTCTGCCAAGAGCACCATTTGCATGCACATCTTGTGGTTTTGCAGAAAACTTCAATCTCGTCTACCAAAAGATGCATGTGCATGCATAAAACGCGTTTTCGCACGAATCCGTGCGCGGGTGCTAAAAAGAGCAGCATCGGCATGCTTAGCACGTTGTTTGGTAGAAATGCACGTGCGCATTCTGCGAAAAGCACCATTTGCATGCACATCTTGTGGTTTTGCAGAAAACTTCAATCTCGTCTACCAAAAGATGCATGTGAATGCTTAAAACGCGTTTTCGCAGGAATCCGTGCGCGGGTGCTAAAAAGAGCAGCATCGGCATGCTTAGCACGTTGTTTGGTAGAAATCTACGTGCGCGTTCTGCGAAAAGCACCATTTGCATGCACATCTTGTGGTTTTGCAGAAAACTTCATCCGCGTCTACCAAAAGATGCATGTGCATGCTTAAAACGCGTTTTCGCACGAATCCGTGTGCGGGTGCTAAAAAGAGCAGCATCGGCATGCTTAGCACGTTGTTTGGTAGAAATCCACGTGCGCGTTCTGCCACAAGCACCATTTGCATGCACATCTTGTGGTTTTGCAGAAAACTTCAATCTCGTCTACCAAAAGATGCATGTGCATGCATAAAACGCGTTTTCGCACGAATCCGTGCGCGGGTGCTAAAAAGAGCAGCATCGGCATGCTTAGCACGTTGTTTGGTAGAAATGCACGTGCGCGTTCTGCGAAAAGCACCATTTGCATGCACATCTTGTGGTTTTGCAGAAAACTTCAATCTCGTCTACCAAAAGATGCATGTGCATGCTTAAAACGCGTTTTCGCAGGAATCCGTGCGCGGGTGCTAAAAAGAGCAGCATCGGCATGCTTAGCACGTTGTTTGGTAGAAATCTACGTGCGCGTTCTGCGAAAAGCACCATTTGCATGCACATCTTGTGGTTTTGCAGAAAACTTCAATCTCGTCTACCAAAAGATGCATGTGCATGCTTAAAACGCGTTTTCGCACAAATCCGTGCGCGGGTGCTAAAAAGAGCAGCATCGGCATGCTTAGCACGTCGTTTGGTAGAAATCCACGTGCGCGTTCTGCCAAAAGCACCATTTGCATGCACATCTTGTGGTTTTGCAGAAAACTTCATCCGCGTCTACCAAAAGATGCATGTGCATGCTTAAAACGCGTTTTCGCACAAATCCGTGCGCGGGTGCTAAAAAGAGCAGCATCGGCATGCTTAGCACGTCGTTTGGTAGAAATCCACGTGCGCGTTCTGCCAAGAGCACCATTTGCATGCACATCTTGTGGTTTTGCAGAAAACTTCATCCGCGTCCACCAAAAGATGCATGTGCATGCTTAAAACGCGTTTTCGCACAAATCCGTGCGCGGGTGCTAAAAAGAGCAGCATCGGCATGCTTAGCACGTCGTTTGGTAGAAATCCACGTGCGCGTTCTGCCAAAAGCACCATTTGCATGCACATCTTGTGGTTTTGCAGAAAACTTCATCCGCGTCTACCAAAAGATGCATGTGCATGCTTAAAACGCGTTTTCGCACAAATCCGTGCGCGGGTGCTAAAAAGAGCAGCATCGGCATGCTTAGCACGTCGTTTGGTAGAAATCCACGTGCGCGTTCTGCCAAGAGCACCATTTGCATGCACATCTTGTGGTTTTGCAGAAAACTTCATCCGCGTCTACCAAAAGATGCATGTGCATGCTTAAAACGCGTTTTCGCACGAATCCGTGTGCGGGTGCTAAAAAGAGCAGCATCGGCATGCTTAGCACGTCGTTTGGTAGAAATCCACGTGCGCGTTCTGCCAAGAGCACCATTTGCATGCACATCTTGTGGTTTTGCAGAAAACTTCATCCGCGTCTACCAAAAGATGCATGTGCATGCTTAAAACGCGTTTTCGCACGAGTCCGTGCGCGGGTGCTAAAAAGAGCAGCATCGGCATGCTTAGCACGTTGTTTGGTAGAAATCCACGTGCGTGTTCTGCGAAAAGCACCATTTGCATGCACATCTTGTGGTTTTGCAGAAAACTTCAATCTCGTCTACCAAAAGATGCATGTGCATGCTTAAAACGCGTTTTCGCACGAATCCGTGCGCAGGGTGCTAAAAAGAGCAGCATCGGCATGCTTAGCACGTTGTTTGGTAGAAATCCACGTGGGCGTTCTGCGAAAAGCACCATTTGCATGCACATCTTGTGGTTTTGCAGAAAACTTCAATCTCGTCTACCAAAAGACGCATGTGCATGCTTAAAACGCGTTTTCGCACGAATCCGTGCGCGGGTGCTAAAAAGAGCAGCATCGGCATGCTTAGCACGTTGTTTGGTAGAAATCCACGTGCGCGTTCTGCGAAAAGCACCGTTTGCATGCACATCTTGTGGTTTTGCAGAAAACTTCAATCTCCTCTACCAAAAGATGCATGTGCATGCTTAAAACGCGTTTTCGCACGAATCCGTGCGCGGGTGCTAAAAAGAGCAGCATCGGCATGCTTAGCACGTCGTTTGGTAGAAATCCACGTGCGCGTTCTGCCAAAAGGACCATTTGCATGCACATCTTGTGGTTTTGCAGAAAACTTCATCCGCGTCTACCAAAAGATGCATGTGCATGCTTAAAACGCGTTTTCGCACGAATCCGTGCGCGGGTGCTAAAAAGAGCAGCATCGGCATGCTTAGCACGTTGTTTGGTAGAAATCCACGTGCGCGTTCTGCGAAAAGCACCATTTGCATGCACATCTTGTGGTTTTGCAGAAAACTTCAATCTCGTCTACCAAAAGATGCATGTGCATGCTTAAAACGCGTTTTCGCACAAATCCGTGCGCGGGTGCTAAAAAGAGCAGCATCGGCATGCTTAGCACGTCGTTTGGTAGAAATCCACGTGCGCGTTCTGCCAAAAGCACCATTTGCATGCACATCTTGTGGTTTTGCAGAAAACTTCATCCGCGTCTACCAAAAGATGCGTGTGCATGCTTAAAACGCGTTTTCGCACAAATCCGTCCGCGGGTGCTAAAAAGAGCAGCATCGGCATGCTTAGCACGTCGTTTGGTAGAAATCCACGTGCGCGTTCTGCCAAGAGCACCATTTGCATGCACATCTTGTGGTTTTGCAGAAAACTTCATCCGCGTCTACCAAAAGATGCATGTGCATGCTTAAAACGCCTTTTCGCACGAATCCGTGCGCGGGTGCTAAAAAGAGCAGCATCGGCATGCTTAGCACGTTGTTTGGTAGAAATCCACGTGCGCGTTCTGCGAAAAGCACCATTTGCATGCACATCTTGTGGTTTTGCAGAAAACTTCAATCTCGTCTACCAAAAGATGCATGTGCATGCTTAAAACGCGTTTTCGCACGAATCCATGCGCGGGTGCTAAAAAGAGCAGCATCGGCATGCTTAGCACGTTGTTTGGTAGAAATCCACGTGCGCGTTCTGCGAAAAGCACCATTTGCATGCACATCTTGTGGTTTTGCAGAAAACTTCAATCTCGTCTACCAAAAGATGCATGTGCATGCTTAAAACGCGTTTTCGCACAAATCCGTGCGCGGGTGCTAAAAAGAGCAGCATCGGCATGCTTAGCACGTCGTTTGGTAGAAATCCACGTGCGCGTTCTGCCAAGAGCACCATTTGCATGCACATCTTGTGGTTTTGCAGAAAACTTCATCCGCGTCTACCAAAAGATGCATGTGCATGCTTAAAACGCGTTTTCGCACGAATCCGTGCGCGGGTGCTAAAAAGAGCAGCATCGGCATGCTTAGCACGTTGTTTGGTAGAAATCCACGTGCGCGTTCTGCGAAAAGCAATATTTGCATGCACATCTTGTGGTTTTGCAGAAAACTTCAATCTCGTCTACCAAAAGATGCATGTGCATGCTTAAAACGCGTTTTCGCACGAATCCGTGCGCGGGTGCTAAAAAGAGCAGCATCGGCATGCTTAGCACGTTGTTTGGTAGAAATCCACGTGCGCGTTCTGCGAAAAGCACCATTTGCATGCACATCTTGTGGTTTTGCAGAAAACTTCAATCTCGTCTACCAAAAGATGCATGTGCATGCTTAAAACGCCTTTTCGCACAAATCCGTGCGCGGGTGCTAAAAAGAGCAGCATCGGCATGCTTAGCACGTCGTTTGGTAGAAATCCACGTGCGCGTTCTGCCAAAAGCACCATTTGCATGCACATCTTGTGGTTTTGCAGAAAACTTCATCCGCGTCTACCAAAAGATGCATGTGCATGCTTAAAGCTCGTTTTCGCACGAATCCGTGCGCGGGTGCTAAAAAGAGCAGCATCGGCATGCTTAGCACGTTGTTTGGTAGAAATCCACGTGCGCGTTCTGCGAAAAGCACCATTTGCATGCACATCTTGTGGTTTTGCAGAAAACTTCAATCTCGTCTACCAAAAGATGCATGTGCATGCTTAAAACGCGTTTTCGCACAAATCCGTGCGCGGGTGCTAAAAAGAGCAGCATCGGCATGCTTAGCACGTTGTTTGGTAGAAATCCACGTGCGCGTTCTGCCACAAGCACCATTTGCGTGCACATCTTGTGGTTTTGCAGAAAACTTCAATCTCGTCTACCGAAAGATGCATGTGCATGCATAAAACGCGTTTTCGCACGAATCTGTGCGCGGGTGCTAAAAAGAGCAGCATCGGCATGCTTAGCACGTTGTTTGGTAGAAATGCACGTGCGCGTTCTGCGAAAAGCACCATTTGCATGCACATCTTGTGGTTTTGCAGAAAACTTCATCCGCGTCTACCAAAAGATGCATGTGCATGCTTAAAGCGCGTTTTCGCACGAATCCGTGCGCGGGTGCTAAAAAGAGCAGCATCGGCATGCTTAGCACGTTGTTTGGTAGAAATCCACGTGCGCGTTCTGCGAAAAGCACCATTTGCATGCACATCTTGTGGTTTTGCAGAAAACTTCAATCTCGTCTACCAAAAGATGCATGTGCATGCTTAAAACGCGTTTTCGCAGAAATCCGTGCGCGGGTGCTAAAAAGAGCAGCATCGGCATGCTTAGCACGTTGTTTGGTAGAAATCCACGTGCGCGTTCTGCCACAAGCACCATTTGCATGCACATCTTGTGGTTTTGCAGAAAAGTTCAATCTCGTCTACCAAAAGATGCATGTGCATGCATAAAACGCGTTTTCGCACGAATCCGTGCGCGGGTGCTAAAAAGAGCAGCATCGGCATGCTTAGCACGTTGTTTGGTAGAAATGCACGTGCGCGTTCTGCGAAAAGCACCATTTGCATGCACATCTTGTGGTTTTGCAGAAAACTTCAATCTCGTCTACCAAAAGATGCATGTGCATGCTTAAAACGCGTTTTCGCACGAATCCGTGCGCGGGTGCTAAAAAGAGCAGCATCGGCATGCTTAGCACGTTGTTTGGTAGAAATCCACGTGCGCGTTCTGCGAAAAGCACCATTTGCATGCACATTTTGTGGTTTTGCAGAAAACTTCAATCTCGTCTACCAAAAGATGCATGTGCATGCTTAAAACGCGTTTTCGCACAAATCCGTGCGCGGGTGCTAAAAAGAGCAGCATCGGCATGCTTAGTACGTCGTTTGGTAGAAATCCACGTGCGCGTTCTGCCAAGAGCACCATTTGCATGCACATCTTGTGGTTTTGCAGAAAACTTCATCCGCGTCTACCAAAAGATGCATGTGCATGCTTAAAACGCGTTTTCGCACGAAGCCGTGCGCGGGTGCTAAAGAAAGCAGCATCGGCATGCTTAGCACGTTGTTTGGTAGAAATCCACGTGCGCGTTCTGCCAAAAGCACCATTTGCATGCACATCTTGTGGTTTTGCAGAAAACTTCAATCTCGTCTACCAAAAGATGCATGTGCATGCTTAAAACGCGTTTTCGCACAAATCCGTGCGCGGGTGCTAAAAAGAGCAGCATCGGCATGCTTAGCACGTCGTCTGGTAGAAATCCACGTGCGCGTTCTGCCAAAAGCACCATTTGCATGCACATCTTGTGATTTTGCAGAAAACTTCATCCGCGTCTACCAAAAGATGCATGTGCATGCTTAAAACGCGTTTTCGCACAAATCCGTGCGCGGGTGCTAAAAAGAGCAGCATCGGCATGCTTAGCACGTCGTTTCGTAGAAATCCACGTGCGCGTTCTGCCAAGAGCACCATTTGCATGCACATCTTGTGGTTTTGCAGAAAACTTCATCCGCGTCTACCGAAAGATGCATGTGCATGCTTAAAACGCGTTTTCGCACGAATCCGTGCGCGGGTGCTAAAAAGAGCAGCATCGGCATGCTTAGCACGTCGTTTGGTAGAAATCCACGTGCGCGTTCTGCCAAGAGCACCATTTGCATGCACATCTTGTGGTTTTGCAGAAAACTTCATCCGCGTCTACCAAAAGATGCATGTGCATGCTTAAAACGCGTTTTCGCACGAAGCCGTGCGCGGGTGCTAAAGAGAGCAGCATCGGCATGCTTAGCACGTTGTTTGGTAGAAATCCACGTGCGCGTTCTGCCAAAAGCACCATTTGCATGCACATCTTGTGGTTTTGCAGAAAACTTCAATCTCGTCTACCAAAAGATGCATGTGCATGCTTAAAACGCGTTTTCGCACGAATCCGTGCGCGGGTGCTAAAAAGAGCAGCATCGGCATGCTTAGCACGTTGTTTGGTAGAAATCCACGTGCGCGTTCTGCGAAAAGCACCATTTGCATGCACATGTTGTGGTTTTGCAGAAAACTTCATCCGCGTCTACCAAAAGATGCATGTGCATGCTTAAAACGCGTTTTCGCACAAATCCGTGCGCGGGTGCTAAAAAGAGCAGCATCGGCATGCTTAGCACGTCGTTTGGTAGAAATCTACGTGCGCGTTCTGCCAAGAGCACCATTTGCATGCACATCTTGTGGTTTTGCAGAAAACTTCATCCGCGTCTACCAAAAGATGCATGTGCATGCTTAAAACGCGTTTTCGCACGAAGCCGTGCGCGGGTGCTAAAAAGAGCAGCATCGGCATGCTTAGCACGTTGTTTGGTAGAAATCCACGTGCGCGTTCTGCCAAAAGCAGCATTTGCATGCACATCTTGTGGTTTTGCAGAAAACTTCAATCTCGTCTACCAAAAGATGCATGTGCATGCTTAAAACGCGTTTTCGCACAAATCCGTGCGCGGGTGCTAAAAAGAGCAGCATCGGCATGCTTAGCACGTCGTTTGGTAGAAATCCACGTGCGCGTTCTGCCAAGAGCACCATTTGCATGCACATCTTGTGGTTTTGCAGAAAACTTCATCCGCGTCTACCAAAAGATGCATGTGCATGCTTAAAACGCGTTTTCGCACGAAGCCGTGCGCGGGTGCTAAAGAGAGCAGCATCGGCATGCTTAGCACGTTGTTTGGTAGAAATCCACGTGCGCGTTCTGCCAAAAGCACCATTTGCATGCACATCTTGTGGTTTTGCAGAAAACTTCAATCTCGTCTACCAAAAGATGCATGTGCATGCTTAAAACGCGTTTTCGCACGAATCCGTGCGCGGGTGCTAAAAAGAGCAGCATCGGCATGCTTAGCACATTGTTTGGTAGAAATCCACGTGCGCGTTCTGCGAAAAGCACCATTTGCATGCACATGTTGTGGTTTTGCAGAAAACTTCATCCGCGTCTACCAAAAGATGCATGTGCATGCTTAAAACGCGTTTTCGCACAAATCCGTGCGCGGGTGCTAAAAAGAGCAGCATCGGCATGCTTAGCACGTCGTTTGGTAGAAATCTACGTGCGCGTTCTGCCAAGAGCACCATTTGCATGCACATCTTGTGGTTTTGCAGAAAACTTCATCCGCGTCTACCAAAAGATGCATGTGCATGCTTAAAACGCGTTTTCGCACGAAGCCGTGCGCGGGTGCTAAAAAGAGCAGCATCGGCATGCTTAGCACGTTGTTTGGTAGAAATCCACGTGCGCGTTCTGCCAAAAGCAGCATTTGCATGCACATCTTGTGGTTTTGCAGAAAACTTCAATCTCGTCTACCAAAAGATGCATGTGCATGCTTAAAACGCGTTTTCGCACAAATCCGTGCGCGGGTGCTAAAAAGAGCAGCATCGGCATGCTTAGCACGTCGTTTGGTAGAAATCCACGTGCGAGTTCTGCCAAAAGCACCATTTGCATGCACATCTTGTGATTTTGCAGAAAACTTCATCCGCGTCTACCAAAAGATGCATGTGCATGCTTAAAACGCGTTTTCGCACAAATCCGTGCGCGGGTGCTAAAAAGAGCAGCATCGGCATGCTTAGCACGTCGTTTCGTAGAAATCCACGTGCGCGTTCTGCCAAGAGCACCATTTGCATGCACATCTTGTGGTTTTGCAGAAAACTTCATCCGCGTCTACCAAAAGATGCATGTGCATGCTTAAAACGCGTTTTCGCACGAATCCGTGCGCGGGTGCTAAAAAGAGCAGCATCGGCATGCTTAGCACGTCGTTTGGTAGAAATCCACGTGCGCGTTCTGCCAAGAGCACCATTTGCATGCACATCTTGTGGTTTTGCAGAAAACTTCATCCGCGTCTACCAAAAGATGCATGTGCATGCTTAAAACGCGTTTTCGCACGAATCCGTGCGCGGGTGCTAAAAAGAGCAGCATCGGCATGCTTAGCACGTTGTTTGGTAGAAATCCACGTGCGCGTTCTGCGAAAAGCACCATTTGCATGCACATCTTGTGGTTTCGCAGAAAACTTCAATCTCGTCTACCAAAAGATGCATGTGCATGCTTAAAACGCGTTTTCGCACGAATCCGTGCGCGGGTGCTAAAAAGAGCAGCATCGGCATGCTTAGCACGTCGTTTGGTAGAAATCCACGTGGGCGTTCTGCGAAAAGCACCATTTGCATGCACATCTTGTGGTTTTGCAGAAAACTTCAATCTCGTCTACCAAAAGATGCATGTGCATGCTTAAAACGCGTTTTCGCACGAACCCGTGCGCGGGTGCTAAAAAGAGCAGCATCGGCATGCTTAGCACGTTGTTTGGTAGAAATCCACGTGCGCGTTCTGCGAAAAGCACCATTTGCATGCACATGTTGTGGTTTTGCAGAAAACTTCATCCGCGTCTACCAAAAGATGCATGTGCATGCTTAAAACGCGTTTTCGCACAAATCCGTGCGCGGGTGCTAAAAAGAGCAGCATCGGCATGCTTAGCACGTCGTTTGGTAGAAATCTACGTGCGCGTTCCGCCAAGAGCACCATTTGCATGCACATCTTGTGGTTTTGCAGAAAACTTCATCCGCGTCTACCAAAAGATGCATGTGCATGCTTAAAACGCGTTTTCGCACGAAGCCGTGCGCGGGTGCTAAAAAGAGCAGCATCGGCATGCTTAGCACGTTGTTTGGTAGAAATCCACGTGCGCGTTCTGCCAAAAGCACCATTTGCATGCACATCTTGTGGTTTTGCAGAAAACTTCAATCTCGTCTACCAAAAGATGCATGTGCATGCTTAAAACGCGTTTTCGCACAAATCCGTGCGCGGGTGCTAAAAAGAGCAGCATCGGCATGCTTAGCACGTCGTTTGGTAGAAATCCACGTGCGAGTTCTGCCAAAAGCACCATTTGCATGCACATCTTGTGATTTTGCAGAAAACTTCATCCGCGTCTACCAAAAGATGCATGTGCATGCTTAAAACGCGTTTTCGCACAAATCCGTGCGCGGGTGCTAAAAAGAGCAGCATCGGCATGCTTAGCACGTCGTTTCGTAGAAATCCACGTGCGCGTTCTGCCAAGAGCACCATTTGCATGCACATCTTGTGGTTTTGCAGAAAACTTCATCCGCGTCTACCAAAAGATGCATGTGCATGCTTAAAACGCGTTTTCGCACGAATCCGTGCGCGGGTGCTAAAAAGAGCAGCATCGGCATGCTTAGCACGTCGTTTGGTAGAAATCCACGTGCGCGTTCTGCCAAGAGCACCATTTGCATGCACATCTTGTGGTTTTGCGGAAAACTTCATCCGCGTCTACCAAAAGATGCATGTGCATGCTTAAAACGCGTTTTCGCACGAATCCGTGCGCGGGTGCTAAAAAGAGCAGCATCGGCATGCTTAGCACGTTGTTTGGTAGAAATCCACGTGGGCGTTCTGCGAAAAGCACCATTTGCATGCACATCTTGTGGTTTTGCAGAAAACTTCAATCTCGTCTACCAAAAGATGCATGTGCATGCTTAAAACGCGTTTTCGCACGAATCCGTGCGCGGGTGCTAAAAAGAGCAGCATCGGCATGCTTAGCACGTTGTTTCGTAGAAATCCACGTGCGCGTTCTGCGAAAAGCACCATTTGCATGCACATCTTGTGGTTTTGCAGAAAACTTCAATCTCCTCTACCAAAAGATGCATGTGCATGCTTAAAACGCGTTTTCGCACGAATCCGTGCGCGGGTGCTAAAAAGAGCAGCATCGGCATGCTTAGCACGTCGTTTGGTAGAAATCCACGTGCGCGTTCTGCCAAAAGGACCATTTGCATGCACATCTTGTGGTTTTGCAGAAAACTTCATCCGCGTCTACCAAAAGATGCATGTGCATGCTGAAAACGCGTTTTCGCACGAATCCGTGCGCGGGTGCTAAAAAGAGCAGCATCGGCATGCTTAGCACGTTGTTTGGTAGAAATCCACGGGCGCGTTCTGCGAAAAGCACCATTTGCATGCACATCTTGTGGTTTTGCAGAAAACTTCAATCTCGTCTACCAAAAGACGCATGTGTATGCTTAAAACGCGTTTTCGCACAAATCCGTGCGCGGGTGCTAAAAAGAGCAGCATCGGCATGCTTAGCACGTCGTTTGGTAGAAATCCACGTGCGCGTTCTGCCAAAAGCACCATTTGCATGCACATCTTGTGGTTTTGCAGAAAACTTCATCCGCGTCTACCAAAAGATGCATGTACATGCTTAAAACGCGTTTTCGCACAAATTCGTGCGCGGGTGCTAAAAAGAGCAGCATCGGCATGCTTAGCACGTCGTTTGGTAGAAATCCACGTGCGCGTTCTGCCAAGAGCACCATTTGCATGCACATCTTGTGGTTTTGCAGAAAACTTCATCCGCGTCTACCAAAAGATGCATGTGCATGCTTAAAACGCGTTTTCGCACGAATCCGTGCGCGGGTGCTAAAAAGAGCAGCATCGGCATGCTTAGCACGTCGTTTCGTAGAAATCCACGTGCGCGTTCTGCCAAGAGCACCATTTGCATGCACATCTTGTGGTTTTGCAGAAAACTTCATCCCCGTCTACCAAAAGATGCATGTGCATGCTTAAAACGCGTTTTCGCACGAATCCGTGCGCGGGTGCTAAAAAGAGCAGCATCGGCATGCTTAGCACGTCGTTTGGTAGAAATCCACGTGCGCGTTCTGCCAAGAGCACCATTTGCATGCACATCTTGTGGTTTTGCAGAAAACTTCATCCGCGTCTACCAAAAGATGCATGTGCATGCTTAAAACGCGTTTTCGCACGAATCCGTGCGCGGGTGCTAAAAAGAGCAGCATCGGCATGCTTAGCACGTCGTTTCGTAGAAATCCACGTGCGCGTTCTGCGAAAAGCACCATTTGCATGCACATCTTGTGGTTTCGCAGAAAACTTCAATCTCGTCTACCAAAAGATGCATGTGCATGCTTAAAACGCATTTTCGCACGAATCCGTGCGCGGGTGCTAAAAAGAGCAGCATCGGCATGCTTAGCACGTCGTTTGGTAGAAATCCACGTGCGAGTTCTGCCAAAAGCACCATTTGCATGCACATCTTGTGATTTTGCAGAAAACTTCATCCGCGTCTACCAAAAGATGCATGTGCATGCTTAAAACGCGTTTTCGCACAAATCCGTGCGCGGGTGCTAAAAAGAGCAGCATCGGCATGCTTAGCACGTCGTTTCGTAGAAATCCACGTGCGCGTTCTGCCAAGAGCACCATTTGCATGCACATCTTGTGGTTTTGCAGAAAACTTCATCCGCGTCTACCAAAAGATGCATGTGCATGCTTAAAACGCGTTTTCGCACGAATCCGTGCGCGGGTGCTAAAAAGAGCAGCATCGGCATGCTTAGCACGTCGTTTGGTAGAAATCCACGTGCGCGTTCTGCCAAGAGCACCATTTGCATGCACATCTTGTGGTTTTGCGGAAAACTTCATCCGCGTCTACCAAAAGATGCATGTGCATGCTTAAAACGCGTTTTCGCACGAATCCGTGCGCGGGTGCTAAAAAGAGCAGCATCGGCATGCTTAGCACGTTGTTTGGTAGAAATCCACGTGGGCGTTCTGCGAAAAGCACCATTTGCATGCACATCTTGTGGTTTTGCAGAAAACTTCAATCTCGTCTACCAAAAGATGCATGTGCATGCTTAAAACGCGTTTTCGCACGAATCCGTGCGCGGGTGCTAAAAAGAGCAGCATCGGCATGCTTAGCACGTTGTTTCGTAGAAATCCACGTGCGCGTTCTGCGAAAAGCACCATTTGCATGCACATCTTGTGGTTTTGCAGAAAACTTCAATCTCCTCTACCAAAAGATGCATGTGCATGCTTAAAACGCGTTTTCGCACGAATCCGTGCGCGGGTGCTAAAAAGAGCAGCATCGGCATGCTTAGCACGTCGTTTGGTAGAAATCCACGTGCGCGTTCTGCCAAAAGGACCATTTGCATGCACATCTTGTGGTTTTGCAGAAAACTTCATCCGCGTCTACCAAAAGATGCATGTGCATGCTGAAAACGCGTTTTCGCACGAATCCGTGCGCGGGTGCTAAAAAGAGCAGCATCGGCATGCTTAGCACGTTGTTTGGTAGAAATCCACGGGCGCGTTCTGCGAAAAGCACCATTTGCATGCACATCTTGTGGTTTTGCAGAAAACTTCAATCTCGTCTACCAAAAGACGCATGTGTATGCTTAAAACGCGTTTTCGCACAAATCCGTGCGCGGGTGCTAAAAAGAGCAGCATCGGCATGCTTAGCACGTCGTTTGGTAGAAATCCACGTGCGCGTTCTGCCAAAAGCACCATTTGCATGCACATCTTGTGGTTTTGCAGAAAACTTCATCCGCGTCTACCAAAAGATGCATGTACATGCTTAAAACGCGTTTTCGCACAAATTCGTGCGCGGGTGCTAAAAAGAGCAGCATCGGCATGCTTAGCACGTCGTTTGGTAGAAATCCACGTGCGCGTTCTGCCAAGAGCACCATTTGCATGCACATCTTGTGGTTTTGCAGAAAACTTCATCCGCGTCTACCAAAAGATGCATGTGCATGCTTAAAACGCGTTTTCGCACGAATCCGTGCGCGGGTGCTAAAAAGAGCAGCATCGGCATGCTTAGCACGTCGTTTCGTAGAAATCCACGTGCGCGTTCTGCCAAGAGCACCATTTGCATGCACATCTTGTGGTTTTGCAGAAAACTTCATCCCCGTCTACCAAAAGATGCATGTGCATGCTTAAAACGCGTTTTCGCACGAATCCGTGCGCGGGTGCTAAAAAGAGCAGCATCGGCATGCTTAGCACGTCGTTTGGTAGAAATCCACGTGCGCGTTCTGCCAAGAGCACCATTTGCATGCACATCTTGTGGTTTTGCAGAAAACTTCATCCGCGTCTACCAAAAGATGCATGTGCATGCTTAAAACGCGTTTTCGCACGAATCCGTGCGCGGGTGCTAAAAAGAGCAGCATCGGCATGCTTAGCACGTCGTTTCGTAGAAATCCACGTGCGCGTTCTGCGAAAAGCACCATTTGCATGCACATCTTGTGGTTTCGCAGAAAACTTCAATCTCGTCTACCAAAAGATGCATGTGCATGCTTAAAACGCATTTTCGCACGAATCCGTGCGCGGGTGCTAAAAAGAGCAGCATCGGCATGCTTAGCACGTTGTTTGGTAGAAATCCACGTGGGCGTTCTGCGAAAAGCACCATTTGCATGCACATCTTGTGGTTTTGCAGAAAACTTCAATCTCGTCTACCAAAAGATGCATGTGCATGCTTAAAACGCGTTTTCGCACGAATCCGTGCGCGGGTGCTAAAAAGAGCAGCATCGGCATGCTTAGCACGTTGTTTGGTAGAAATCCACGTGCGCGTTCTGCGAAAAGCACCATTTGCATGCACATCTTGTGGTTTTGCAGAAAACTTCAATCTCCTCTACCAAAAGATGCATGTGCATGTTTAAAACGCGTTTTCGCACGAATCCGTGCGCGGGTGCTAAAAAGAGCAGCATCGGCATGCTTAGCACGTCGTTTGGTAGAAATCCACGTGCGCGTTCTGCCAAAAGGACCATTTGCATGCACATCTTGTGGTTTTGCAGAAAACTTCATCCGCGTCTACCAAAAGATGCATGTGCATGCTGAAAACGCGTTTTCGCACGAATCCGTGCGCGGGTGCTAAAAAGAGCAGCATCGGCATGCTTAGCACGTTGTTTGGTAGAAATCCACGTGCGCGTTCTGCGAAAAGCACCATTTGCATGCACATCTTGTGGTTTTGCAGAAAACTTCAATCTCGTCTACCAAAAGATGCATGTGCATGCTTAAAACG
This sequence comes from Dermacentor andersoni, assembly GCF_023375885.2. Taxonomy (NCBI): domain Eukaryota; kingdom Metazoa; phylum Arthropoda; class Arachnida; order Ixodida; family Ixodidae; genus Dermacentor; species Dermacentor andersoni. Next base: position 271,181 of record NW_027314808.1, read on the forward strand.
CGTTTTCGCACAAATCCGTGCGCGGGTGCTAAAAAGAGCAGCATCGGCATGCTTAGCACGTCGTTTGGTAGAAATCCACGTGCGCGTTCTGCCAAAAGCACCATTTGCATGCACATCTTGTGGTTTTGCAGAAAACTTCATCCGCGTCTACCAAAAGATGCATGTACATGCTTAAAACGCGTTTTCGCACAAATCCGTGCGCGGGTGCTAAAAAGAGCAGCATCGGCATGCTTAGCACGTCGTTTGGTAGAAATCCACGTGCGCGTTCTGCCAAGAGCGCCATTTGCATGCACATCTTGTGGTTTTGCAGAAAACTTCATCCGCGTCTACCAAAAGATGCATGTGCATGCTTAAAACGCGTTTTCGCACGAATCCGTGCGCGGGTGCTAAAAAGAGCAGCATCGGCATGCTTAGCACGTTGTTTGGTAGAAATCCACGTGCGCGTTCTGCGAAAAGCACCATTTGCATGCACATCTTGTGGTTTTCCAGAAAACTTCAATCTCGTCTACCAAAAGATGCATGTGCATGCTTAAAACGCGTTTTCGCACGAATCCGTGCGCGGGTGCTAAAAAGAGCAGCATCGGCATGCTTAGCACGTTGTTTGGTAGAAATCCACGTGCGCGTTCTGCGAAAAGCACCATTTGCATGCACATCTTGTGGTTTTGCAGAAAACTTCAATCTCGTCTGCCAAAAGATGCATGTGCATGCTTAAAACGCGTTTTCGCACGAAGCCGTGCGCGGGTGCTAAAAAGAGCAGCATCGGCATGCTTAGCACGTTGTTTGGTAGAAATCCACGTGCGCGTTCTGCCAAAAGCACCATTTGCATGCACATCTTGTGGTTTTGCAGAAAACTTCAATCTCGTCTACCAAAAGATGCATGTGCATGCTTAAAACGCGTTTTCGCACAAATCCGTGCGCGGGTGCTAAAAAGAGCAGCATCGGCATGCTTAGCACGTCGTTTGGTAGAAATCCACGTGCGCGTTCTGCGAAAAGCACCATTTGCATGCACATCTTGTGGTTTTGCAGAAAACTTCAATCTCGTCTACCAAAAGATGCGTGTGCATGCTTAAAACGGGTTTTCGCACGAATCCGTGCGCGGGTGCTAAAAAGAGCAGCATCGGCATGCTTAGCACGTTGTTTGGTAGAAATCCACGTGCGCGTTCTGCGAAAAGCACCATTTGCATGCACATCTTGTGGTTTTGCAGAAAACTTCAATCTCGTCTACCAAAAGATGCATGTGCATGCTTAAAACGCCTTTTCGCACAAATCCGTGCGCGGGTGCTAAAAAGAGCAGAATCGGCATGCTTAGCACGTCGTTTGGTAGAAATCCACGTGCGCGTTCTGCCAAAAGCACCATTTGCATGCACATATTGTGGTTTTGCAGAAAACTTCATCCGCGTCTACCAAAAGATGCATGTACATGCTTAAAACGCGTTTTCGCACAAATCCGTGCGCGGGTGCTAAAAAGAGCAGCATCGGCATGCTTAGCACGTCGTTTGGTAGAAATCCACGTGCGCGTTCTGCCAAGAGCACCATTTGCATGCACATCTTGTGGTTTTGCAGAAAACTTCATCCGCGTCTACCAAAAGATGCATGTGCATGCTTAAAACGCGTTTTCGCACGAATCCGTGCGCGGGTGCTAAAAAGAGCAGCATCGGCATGCTTAGCACGTTGTTTGGTAGAAATCCACGTGCGCGTTCTGCGAAAAGCACCATTTGCATGCACATCTTGTGGTTTTGCAGAAAACTTCAATCTCGTCTACCAAAAGATGCATGTGCATGCTTAAAACGCGTTTTCGCACGAATCCGTGCGCGGGTGCTAAAAAGAGCAGCATCGGCATGCTTAGCACGTTGTTTGGTAGCAATCCACGTGCGCGTTCTGCGAAAAGCACCATTTGCATGCACATATTGTGGTTTTGCAGAAAACTTCAATCTCGTCTACCAAAAGATGCATGTGCATGCTTAAAACGCGTTTTCGCACGAAGCCGTGCGCGGGTGCTAAAAAGAGCAGCATCGGCATGCTTAGCACGTTGTTTGGTAGAAATCCACGTGCGCGTTCTGCCAAAAGCACCATTTGCATGCACATCTTGTGGTTTTGCAGAAAACTTCAATCTCGTCTACCAAAAGATGCATGTGCATGCTTAAAACGCGTTTTCGCACAAATCCGTGCGCGGGTGCTAAAAAGAGCAGCATCGGCATGCTTAGCACGTCGTTTGGTAGAAATCCACGTGCGCGTTCTGCGAAAAGCACCATTTGCATGCACATCTTGTGGTTTTGCAGAAAACTTCAATCTCGTCTACCAAAAGATGCATGTGCATGCTTAAAACGCGTTTTCGCACGAATCCGTGCGCGGGTGCTAAAAAGAGCAGCATCGGCATGCTTAGCACGTTGTTTGGTAGAAATCCACGTGCGCGTTCTGCGAAAAGCACCATTTGCATGCACATCTTGTGGTTTTGCAGAAAACTTCAATCTCGTCTACCAAAAGATGCATGTGCATGCTTAAAACGCCTTTTCGCACAAATCCGTGCGCGGGTGCTAAAAAGAGCAGAATCGGCATGCTTAGCACGTCGTTTGGTAGAAATCCACCTGCGCGTTCTGCCAAAAGCACCATTTGCATGCACATCTTGTGGTTTTCCAGAAAACTTCATCCGCGTCTACCAAAAGATGCATGTGCATGCTTAAAGCTCGTTTTCGCACGAATCCGTGCGCGGGTGCTAAAAAGAGCAGCATCGGCATGCTTAGCACGTTGTTTGGTAGAAATCTACGTGCGCGTTCTGCGAAAAGCACCATTTGCATGCACATCTTGTGGTTTTGCAGAAAACTTCAATCTCGTCTACCAAAAGATGCATGTGCATGCTTAAAACGCGTTTTCGCACAAATCCGTGCGCGGGTGCTAAAAAGAGCAGCATCGGCATGCTTAGCACGTTGTTTGGTAGAAATCCACGTGCGCGTTCTGCCACAAGCACCATTTGCATGCACATCTTGTGGTTTTGCAGAAAACTTCAATCTCGTCTACCAAAAGATGCATGTGCATGCATAAAACGCGTTTTCGTACGAATCCGTGCGCGGGTGCTAAAAAGAGCAGCATCGGCATGCTTAGCACGTTGTTTGGTAGAAATGCACGTGCGCGTTCTGCGAAAAGCACCATTTGCATGCACATCTTGTGGTTTTGCAGAAAACTTCAATCTCGTCTACCAAAAGATGCATGTGCATGCTTAAAACGCGTTTTCGCACGAATCCGTGCGCGGGTGCTAAAAAGAGCAGCATCGGCATGCTTAGCACGTTGTTTGGTAGAAATCCACGTGCGCGTTCTGCGAAAAGCACCATTTGCATGCACATCTTGTGGTTTTGCAGAAAACTTCAATCTCGTCTACCAAAAGATGCATGTGCATGCTTAAAACGCGTTTTCGCACGAATCCGTGCGCGGGTGCTAAAAAGAGCAGCATCGGCATGCTTAGCACGTCGTTTGGTAGAAATCCACGTGCGCGTTCTGCCAAAAGCACCATTTGCATGCACATCTTGTGGTTTTGCAGAAAACTTCATCCGCGTCTACCAAAAGATGCATGTGCATGCTTAAAACGCGTTTTCGCACGAATCCGTGCGCGGGTGCTAAAAAGAGCAGCATCGGCATGCTTAGCACGTTGTTTGGTAGAAATCCACGTGCGCGTTCTGCGAAAAGCACCATTTGCATGCACATCTTGTGGTTTTGCAGAAAACTTCAATCTCGTCTACCAAAAGATGCATGTGCATGCTTAAAACGCGTTTTCGCACGAATCCGTGCGCGGGTGCTAAAAAGAGCAGCATCGGCATGCTTAGCACGTTGTTTGGTAGAAATCCACGTGCGCGTTCTGCGAAAAGCACCATTTGCATGCACATCTTGTGGTTTTGCAGAAAACTTCAATCTCGTCTACCAAAAGATGCATGTGCATGCTTAAAACGCGTTTTCGCACAAATCCGTGCGCGGGTGCTAAAAAGAGCAGCATCGGCATGCTTAGCACGTCGTTTGGTAGAAATCCACGTGCGCGTTCTGCCAAGAGCACCATTTGCATGCACATCTTGTGATTTTGCAGAAAACTTCATCCGCGTCTACCAAAAGATGCATGTGCATGCTTAAAACGCGTTTTCGCACGAATCCGTGCGCGGGTGCTAAAAAGAGCAGCATCGGCATGCTTAGCACGTTGTTTGGTAGAAATCCACGTGCGCGTTCTGCGAAAAGCACCATTTGCATGCACATCTTGTGGTTTTGCAGAAAACTTCAATCTCGTCTACCAAAAGATGCATGTGCATGCTTAAAACGCCTTTTCGCACAAATCCGTGCGCGGGTGCTAAAAAGAGCAACATCGGCATGCTTAGCACGTCGTTTGGTAGAAATCCACGTGCGCGTTCTGCCAAAAGCACCATTTGCATGCACATCTTGTGGTTTTGCAGAAAACTTCATCCGCGTCTACCAAAAGATGCATGTGCATGCTTAAAGCGCGTTTTCGCACGAATCCGTGCGCGGGTGCTAAAAAGAGCAGCATCGGCATGCTTAGCACGTTGTTTGGTAGAAATCTACGTGCGCGTTCTGCGAAAAGCACCATTTGCATGCACATCTTGTGGTTTTGCAGAAAACTTCAATCTCGTCTACCAAAAGATGCATGTGCATGCTTAA